>NW_016829348.1:238097-312265 GCF_001698545.2 Rhinopithecus bieti | reverse complement strand
ATATATATATATATATATATATATAATATGCCATTTCTAAGCACCACATATTTGACTCTTTCCCTCAAAGTTTAGCACTTCAATGATCAGTTCTACCAGACTATGTTGAGGGTAGGTATAACAAGAAATGAAAAAAAAATGCAATTTAAGTTATTCTCATTCCGTATTATATTAATTTAAATATGAACATTATGAAATACCACTGACTTTTGATTGGAGATCTAAATAAGCCTTCCAATGTGAAAGTAAAGTGGCAGCATGATAACATTATGTTATTCGTATGAATCCATTTTACTAGAATATTATTTCTAAAATACATCCACTTGGAAAATAATCCTCTAAATTATATTATCTGAGGAAGAGATTTAGTAAGTAGTACAATCATTGAACTTCCTTTACAAATTAGCTTCAGAAAATAGCGTGAATGTTTACAATAAAATCTAGAACTGAAAACTAAAGGTTAGATTCCTAATGAATCTTCATGAAAATCAGTAAGAATAGTATGAATGTAAAAGTTATTCATTGCACCACACCCATTATCAGGATAAATTCAAACAAGACAGTGTAGAAAACATAAACATTATGGAAAAAAACTCCCACAATGATCTGCATGAAAAAATACCAGCTATCCACAGTCCCTTTGGCAACTTGGTAACTATTAAGACGTGGAAGAGGGAGACAGGGCTTGGAAAGTTTTCATCCATGCATCTTGTAGCACTCTAATAATTATTGTCATCAAACTTCATTAAAACCTGGTATACAGTTGCTACATCACAAACATCAACTATATTCATCACTTTTGCTACTTTGCCACAAATTTCAGTCACTTCAGTTACTAATATCCTGCAGCATTAAGGGTCAAGAAGACCCTTTTGATATATGGCATCCTCGTAATTTCAAGGAGACTTTTCCCAAGCCAGCACCATTGCTGTCTACCTCGTGCTCACTCCAAGTTCTTTGTAGTCCAGAATTGTTGGTTTATATTATCTGAGCAGCACCAGAGAGATACTATTGCCAAGCTGATGCAATATATTTACCTCCTCAGCAGACTATATCAAGGGAAGTGGTTACTACAGGGTATATTCGTTTCCTAGGGTGGCTGTAACAAAGTACTACAAACTGAATGGCTTAAAACAACAGAAATTTATTGTCTTATAGTTCTGGAAACTAAAAGTCCAAAATCAAAGTGTTGTCAGTGCCATGGCTCTCTCTCCCTATAGGGGAGAATCCTTTCTTGCCTCTTCCTAACATCTGGTGGTTTTCAGTAATCCTTAGGGTTCCTAGGCTTGCCCCTGCTCCACTTTAATCTCTCCCTCTGTCCTCACATGGTGTTTTCCATTACTTACAAAGACACTAGACATATTGGATTAGACCCCACTCTAATGATGCCATCTTATTACAGCTACAAATGTCCTATTTCTAAATAAAGTCATATTCACAGGCACTTGAGATTAGGACTTGAACACATCTTGTTGGGGGGCACAATTCATCCCATAGCAAGGAGCTAAGAACATTTTCCTCAGCCATGAGATGCCATGTTTTGTTTTTGTTTTCTTTTTCTTCTTTTTTTTTTTTTTTTTTTTTTGTTTTGGACCTTACAAACCTCAATTCTCATGGGACAGCCAAATAACTGTCTCATGAGAGCCAAATGCTCCTCAATTCTCTTTATTTATTTTGAGATAGAAGGGAGAAGTACAGATTCTTTATCTCCAAGCACTAACAGTACATACCCACAGCCTTTGCTATATAATTTTGCAGTATTATCCCTCTGTCAGTGACATATATTTTTCTGCACCAATGAGCTAAGGTTTGGCCATATGATTTGCTTGGGACAATTAAGTTTAGCGGGTGCACTATAAGCAGCAGACCAAACTGTACTTGCTTCATTTGGCTTGGCTCTTGGACTTCTTCCATAACCCATGAGGATAATATGTCCTGGGTAACTATGGTAAAAAATAATAATAATAATTAGAAATATGTCTTCATTCCGTCTTCAACCTGTTAACAAGCCCAGTGAATCTATAGATTGGAGCTGAATTAGTCCTGCTGACCCACAAAACTCTGAACAAAAGAAATAAGTCCTGTTTTTGTAAGTCACTGAATATTGAGATGTTTCATTCCACAGCACTGTTATGGCAATAGGTGACCAATTTGCTGTGCTGACTCAAGATCCATGCCCACTGCATCATTTCCTCATCCCTGCAATTGCCCTGATTATTTTTGCATATTTTTATATTTAAACTTATGTAAGGTTTAATTTATTAAGAAAACTAGTCAATATTAATAGAAATGTATCTGTTTTCTGTATCATTTATTTCAGAAACCACACTTCTTAACCCATTTGATATTATGATGTCTGACTTTTTATAAATTCTCTTGAAATTAACTTCCCAGATGATGCCAAATACAAGATTCTAGAGCCATGGATATGTGAGAAATAAGTTTACAGACCTCTTATAAGTAAAGTGAGCATATATAATTAATCATGCACTCAGGGAGATCTTGAAGAAAGGGGATTTTGAAAGGGGATTTCTTGAAAGGGGATTTCTTAATTATGCCAGGATCAGGCATAAACCAGATGTCCTGAAAACAATGGCTATGTGATCATTGTTTTTTCAGTAAAATGACATTAAAGCACATAAGTAAGGTTTGTTTTTTGGTCATTGTTCAATTTAGCTACTTAATGCCTCCCCTTATTCATGGGTGTACATTCCAAGACTCCCAGTGGAAGCATGAAACTACAAATAGTACTGAATCTTATAGATACTATAGTCTTTCCTAATATTTGCTGTGAAAGGAAATATTAAGGACCCCAAAATCACTAAGTCAAAGATAAATCAAGCTGGGAACTGCATCAGCACACCTGCCTTCCATTTTATTCCTAAATAAGATAGCTACAAATCTCTCACAATTTGCCCACAAGGAAATTCCTTATGAACAAGGGATAGACAGAACTCAAGTTATCCCTCTGCTTATGTGAGACAAGTGCATATCTGACTGCTTCTTCTACCCTATTGTCTCATTGAGCCAGACTAAGGCATAAGTGACTATTCCTGTACCTTCCACTCACGTGTAAATTGTACATTCAGTGAAAGTCTAATCAGACACTGAAAAGAATGCAACCTTTTGTTTCTTACTTACCTATGACCTGGAAGCCCCCTGTCCAGCTTCAAGTTGTCCTGCCTTTCCAGACCAAACCAATATACATCTTACACATATTGATGAATGTCTCGTGTCTCCCTAAAATGTATAAAACTAAGCCGTGCTCTGACCCCCTTGGGCACATGTCATCAGGAATTCCTGAGTCTATGTCACAGGTGCATTCTTAACCTTAGAAAAATAAAGTTTCTAAATTGATTGAGATCTGTCTCAGATACTTTTGGGTTCACATTACATACCAATGATGAAGTTTAATTTATAATAACCACAGTAAGAGATTAACAACCACAACTAATAATAGATTAAGTATAAAAATATGCCAGCATCACTACTCTTGCACTTTGAGGCTATTACTAAATAAAATAATGTTTTTTTTTTGTTTTTTTTTGTTTTTTTTTTTTTTAACATAAGCACTCTAATACCACCACAGTTGATCTGATAGCGAGAGAAGTACTAAGTGCTTAACAGGCAGGGAGCATAGAAGATGGGAATACACTGTAAAAAGAAATGATTCACGACATGGTTTCGTTATGTGTCACCACCCAAATCTCATCTCAAATTGTAATCCCCACATATCAGGCAAGGGAACTGTTGGGAGATTATTGGGTCATGGAGGCAAACATTTTCATAAGTAATGAGGAGCAGAATGTTAATTGCCAATACAACGGGAAAAATGTCTCCAGTGAATTTCAGAGATCTTCACAGCAGCCCCTCCTATCACAGGCCCAGAGGCCTAGGATGGAAAATGGTTTTGTGGGCCAGGCCCAGGGCCCCATTGCTCTGTGCAGCCTCTGGGTGCCCTGCATCCCAGTTGCTTCAGTTCTAGCTGTGGCTTAAAGGTGCCAATGTACAACTCAGGCCATGGCTACAGAGGGTGCAAGCATCAAGACTTGGTGACTTCCACATGGTGTTGGGCCTGCAGGTGCATAGAATGTAAGAGCTGAGGTTTGGGAGACTCTGCCTAGATTTCAGAAGATGTATAAAAAGGCCTGGATATCCAGGCAGAACTCTGCTGCAAGGGCAGAGCCCTCGTGAAAATGTCTACTAGGGTAGTGCAAAGGGAAAATGTACCATTGGAGCCCCAGACTCACCACTGGGGCATTCCTAGTGGAGCTGTGAGAAAAGGGCCACCATCCTCCAGGCCCCAGAATGGTAGCACCACCAACAGCTTGCACTGTGCATTTCGAAAAGCCACAGGCACTCAACGCTAGCCTGTGAAAGCAGCTTCACATACTGTATCCTGAGAAGCCACAGGGGTGGAGCCATGCAAGGCCTTGGGAGCCCACATTATGCATCAGCATCCCCTGGATGTGAGACCTGGAGTCAAAGGAAATTATTTTGGAGTTTTAAGATTTAATGACTGTTCTGCCAGGTTTCAGATTTGCATGGGGCTTGTGACCCCTTTCTTTTGACAATTTGGAATAGGAGTATTTGCCTGTATCCCCATTGTATCTTGGAAGTGACTAACTTGTTTTTGATTTATACAGGCTCATAGCAGAAAGGACTTGCCTTGTCTCAGATGAGACTTTGGACTTAGACTTTTGAGGTAATGCTGGAATGAGTTAAGACTTTGGGGGACTGTTGGAAAGGCATGGTTTATTTTGAACTGTGAGAAAGACATGAGATTTGGGAGGAGCTAGGGAAGAATGGTATTTTTTGGCCCTGTGTCCCCACCCAAATCTTATCATGAATTGTTATTTCACCATATCAGGGGAGGGACATGGTGAGAGGTGATTGGATCATGGGGGCCATTTTCCCCATGCTGTTCTCATGATAGCGAGTTCTCATGGGATCTAATGGTTTTAACGTGTGGCACTTCCCCCCAGCTCTCTCTCTCCTGTAGTAAAATCTCATATATAGACATACGAAAACATATATGTATATGATATAGATATAGATATACAGGATATATGTATATCTCATTAGTTCTGTCCCTCTAAAAGAACCCTAATACAACAGCTAAAATGCTTAAATTACAACAAAAACATTTCCATTTAATTGCACAGAAAATTCAAAAAGTTTGTACTCAAGGATTAAGATTTATTAAAATCAATATATTTACTGCTGAATTAAAGACATCCTCAGTTGAAATTTTCATTTTTTTCCATTGCAAGAGCATGATTTTGAAGAAAGCAATGACTGCTTACACAGTTTTCAGTCACTGCTTTGATTTTTGTTAAGCTCTTTTACCAACAATTTTACCAACCTTCGCTTTTCCATCCTCAATGTATTGTGAACACATTGAAAAAACAAATAATGTCTTAGCATTGTTATTAAAGTAGTTTCATCATTTTTTAATAGTTCTATTATTAAAATAGCTTTATCTTTATTTTTTTTCTATGCCCAAAACAACAACAACAACAACAAAAACACATTGAAGAATCCCTAGGAATCCCAAACTACAGAGTGAAAATTTGTGGACTAGAGCAGGAAAACAAAAATCAACATCTCAAATCATCTTTTCATTCTGAAAATCTGTGTTGAAGGCTTTAGGAATAGCTAGGGTTATGTGTTTTAGATTTTCTATCCTCTAGTCACCAAAGAAACCAATTCTATCTAGTCCTGGAGGTTGAAAATATCAACAGGCTATATATATATATACACACACACTCACACACGATAGTTTATTAAGTATTATCTTACACTATCACAAGGTCCCACAATAGGCTGCTACAAGCAGAGGAGCAAGGAAAGCCAGTCTGAGTCCCAAAACTGAAGAACTTGGAGTCCAATGTTCAAGGGCAGGAAGCATCCAGCATGGGAGAAAGATGTAGACTGGCAGGCTAGTCCTGTCTTGACTCTTCATGTTTTTCTGCCTGCTTTATATTTGCAGCAGTTGATTAGATTGTGCCCACCCGATTAAAGATGGGCCTGCCTTCCCCAGTCCACTGACTCAAATGTTAATCTCCTTTGGCAAAATACTCACAGACATACCCAGGATCAATATTTCATCCTTCAATCCAATCAAGTTGACACTCAGTATTAACCATCACAGCTATATAGGAAAGTACAAGAGTTGTCTCTCACAGAAATCTTGTATAAAAATTTTAGTACCTGTGCGATTGTTTAAGCCATAGCAAGAAATTCTTTTCATAAAAGACTGTTATTACTTGACAGAATGACAGACAAACCATGGTTATGCAGACTTGAGTCTCTAGTGGACATTTTCTCAAAAAAGAACAGAGTGAGCTTGGCATGTGAAGGAAGGCAAGTGACAAGGTAGTTGCCATGATTCCAAGCAAAAAATTGAATCTAGGAGAGTCTGTATTTATTGCATGAGCGTAACAGTTTCTCAATAGATTTGAAACATTCTGATGAGATCAGAGGTGATACAAATGAAGGCGATATTTTGATATTTAATTTATATTATGAAATATACCAACATTTGTAAAACTTTCATTACTCAGTGAACAAGTATTTTCCAAATGACCAATGCATGACATGACAAAATACTGCATTGGTAAATGATAATATCGAGTATAAAAAATAAATAGAAGACTTTCAGGTAACAGTGTACAGAAAGTACACTGATATTATTTAATATTCTACATAGTAATTGACACAAGAATTACTACTTTTTCATTTTGATGTAGAATCAAAGAAGAATATTCTAAAATATCTGAAAAGATTATTGAAATAATTTACACATTTTAAATACATATCTGTGTAGGGCCAGATTTTCTTCATGTTTTTCAGCCAAAATAACATGTTGTAGCAGTTTGAATCCAAAAACAAGTAAGAAAAGCTATGTGTCTTATTAGTTCATTTGAGTTGCTATAATAAAATACTATAAACTTACTGACTTAAAAACAAACAAATAAACATTTACTTTTCATGGTTCTGGAATTTGGGAAGTCCAAGATGAAAGCACTGACAGATTTGGTGTCTGTTGAAAGCTTTTTCCTCATAGACAGCACCTTCTAGCTATGCCCTCATGTTGCAGAAGGGACAAGGAGTCTATCTAGGACTTCCTTTATACAAGCATCAATTTCCTTCATAAGAGCTGTGGTAAAGGTGATTAGGTGATGACTTTATCACTCTCCCAAATGTCCCATCTCATACTACTATTATATTGGGCATTAGTTTTCAATAAATGAATTTTGTGGAGAGCAGAAACATTCAGACCATAGCACCATAGGCTATTATGCCAGATATGTAAAAGATTTGTGATAATATCTCTGTCTCTTTCTTTTGGAGACAGGGTCTTACTCTGTCACCCAGGCTGCAGTGCAGCACAATAACCACTCATTGCAGCCTTGACCTCCTAGGCTCAAGTGATCCTCCCCACTCAGTCTCCCAAATAGCTGGGACTACATGCGCATATGTCCATGCCCAGCATATTTTGTATTTTTTGTAGAGATGAGGCTTAACCATGTTATCTGCCTGGTTTGGAACTCCTGGGCTCGAGTCATCCACCTACCTCAGCCTCCCAAAGTACTGAGATTATAAGCATGAGCTGCCACACCCAGTCTGCAAAAATATTTTAACATTACTTTTCACTAATTATGTTTCACTTACTTCAAAAATAGTAATTTTGGGCCAGGCACAGTGGTTAACTCCTGTAATCCCAGCACTTTGGGAGGCCAAGGAGGGTGGATCACGAGATCAAGATCATCCTGGCTAACATAGTGAAACGCCATCTCTACTAAAAAATACAAAAAATTAGCCAGGCGTGGTGGCGGGTGCCTGTATTCCCAGTTACTCGGGAGGCTGAGGCAGAAGAATGGCCTGAACCCAGGATGCGGAGCTTGCAGTGAGCCGAGATTGCGCCACTGCACTACTGCCTAGGAGACAGAGTGAGACTCTGTCTATTTAAAAAAAAAAAAAGTAATTTTATTTAAAATATATGTTTATGTTAGCACAATCAACATTATTAATTTTAAACAAATGTATACTTAAAAATTTGTTTTAATTTGCAACACAAAAAATATTAATGGACATAACTCATTTGAATAAAAGCTTTTAAGGTACTCAATAATGTGTTAAGACTATAAAAGAAAACTAAAAGTAAAAGTTTTTAACATAACTGCTCTAGTCAAAAAGCTTACTGCCTTTTCTGGATTCCTTTTTTTTTTTTTTTTTTTTCATTTTTAGCTGATGAAGATACAAAGATGAAAATCATCATTTATTTCCTAAAACACTGCTGTGCATAATCCCAATTTTATCCAACTCCTATTTAATTCTTATTTTAAGATGAACATTAATGAAACCCATACCATAAAGCTATCTTTTTGAGACCCTGAATTGGTAGTAGAAAAATCAATTTGTTGAGGTTTAGGTAAAGTACAGGCCAAAGTAAAGGGGTAGTGATATGATTATGATTCTTCTGTTCTGTCTTTTCCTTGAAGTATTATGTTAAATTAGAAGAGTTACACTGTGAATTTCTTCTCTGGATGAGATTATCCACCCATTTCCATCTCCTTATCTGTTGTGAGCTGCTTTCAAATTACTACAGTAATGGGTTGCATAGCTAATGTATTCGCTCCGAAAAAAAGGGAATTGTTTTTGACATACATGAAGAGAAATAGTTCTGAGGTTTTCTTAAAATTAAACTTATTTATTTGTCTTCCCTATTTACTGATAATGACTTTTACCTATTTGAGTTTTACTTTTTTGTTTTGGTCGTTTTTATTTTGGAGTTTGGGGAGTTGGTGATTTTTAAATTAATTTTTTATTTGTTTTAATTGACAAATAATCATTGCATATATGTGAACAGTGAGTTTTAAAATAACTCACAGTTTCTTTGTGCTCTGATTTAAAGTTTTCAGATTTTACTGAGGAATTTATTGTGCCCTAATGACTTACTGCAGAGTCATTTTCTGTGAAAAATGAAATAACTTTACCTAATTTTAGGCATATCCTATTCACTGAAATTTCACAATATGACTCACTGTATAGTAAATGTAAAAGACAAAATGCCTGTAAAACATTAGAAAACTAACAAAGACATAAATTAGTTTAAAACATGATAGTCAAATATGAAACCCAAGAACAAACCCTTTCATAGATCAACAAGCATATTCTTTGACCATCTGAAAGTTTAAAAGTGGCTGGGAAGCACCCCTTATATTGGAACCTTTAGCTCTTGTGGTCAAGGCAAGAGATCTTTGAGGAATAAAGGGACTGGGTAATTCTAGTAAGAGTAATAATAGTAAAGGATTTTTTTCTCTCTTTATGGCTCAAGCCTCTCAATTATATTACAAATTAATATCTATAAAGATATTCAAGGTAATGATCTTTCCTAATTTTTACTCAGTATCTATTAGACTTCCTTGCACATAGTAGAGCTGAAATAAGTTTGTCGAATAATCATTTGGTTTTAGTTTCATGTTAATAACACTTATTATGCAAAAATAATTCTTCCAATAACCAGACTCCTTACTTTTTTTTTTCAAGAAAGCATTGCCAGTCCAACTCTACTAACTCTAACCCCAAAAACATCCCCAATATTTTTTTTCTGTTCCAATTCCAGTTATTTGAGTAATAAATTAAATGCTTGTGTGATCTGGAAATATAACAGCAACAAATTTTGGCTGCTCTACCCAGATATGGGAGAAGTTAAGTAATAAAATGCTAACAGTGTACCAGAAGGACGAGGGCTCTTTTCTTCCTCTCTAATATAGAATGACAGCGTGTGGTAGGGTACAACTCAGAAGAAAATGTGTGCCAGAAGTTTACAGAATAAAATATCCAAAGCTCCAGATGTAAAATAAAAGCTGCCTAGAGAAAGAGAGTGGGGGATATATTTCCTCTGAACTCTTTGAAAGTCTGCCCTTTAAATCCTTTGTGGGATGTTTGGCTGTCAAAATGGCAAAGGAGACACAACTTAAGGGGAAAAAATGATGGGAGAGTTGTATTTTATACCTGCAACTTGGGGTGCCATAGAAGCTGTGGTAAAGAGTGAACTTCACAGCAGTATAGGGTAAACATTGCTTGCTGTGAGGTTCTCACATTTCCAAGCTCAGCTGGAGGTGACTATTGGCATAACAGCTCAGTGTTATAGACATGATGTGCAAGATTAGAACAACTCATTCAATATTCCCATTCAGTAACTGTGAAAGTGTAGTTCTAAGTCTTGCAATTTCCTTTAACAAAATAAAGATAATATGATATAGTTGATCTTGCCAGTGTAGTTGGGAATTTATATCAATTAAATCAGATCACAGTGAAAAAAGATCTACTTTAGATGCTCTGCACATATAATTTGAGATTATATGAATACCCAGTAGAGGGGGATCTGGAAGGAGTTCTTCTTGGACCCTAGGAATAAAAATCAAGAAGTACTGAAATGCAAAATCAAGAATATTCTGAAGATCAAAATAACTTACTCTAAAACTCAAGGCCTAAATTATTTAGATGAAAATAAATTTTAAAATATAAAATTATTTTGAAAAAACTACTTAATTTTAATTACTCCCATTAATTACAATAGAGAGCACTACTTCATGCTAACAAGTCTAGTTCACTTTAAAATGTCACAATTCTAATTTGGAAATTCTCTTTTCTCAAAGGTTTCTGAAGCTTTTAAGACTCTGTTTTTGTTTATCAGTGTGTACTAGTGGGAACAGGTTTTATTTCCCTCATATGGCTTTATTTTGTTTAATCTATGTAATCAGAGACAAATTTATTTCAAATTTTATGAGTTCTCAAAGTTTATTTTGTGTTGTTACTAACAGTCTTATAAATAATTATAGTCAAAATTCATTTTATTTTTTACAAATAAATACTTAAAAGAGAAATTAACTAATGGTGTATTTTCCTGAGGAAAGTACATGTAGTAGTAGACTAAATTTTGCTTAACTAAAAATTTGATTAGTAGGTTAAATTTTATTTAAGTAAAACTGTATTTATCTTGAACTGCGTAGTATATTTAATATACTCTAAAATATCTCTTAATGTATATCAGATAGCACCTTATTTTTTAAATATCTTTTTCCTATAACACACACTAGTTTATAGATCCAATATTTATAATTTAGTATGTGATAGTAAATAATAGTGACAATATAGATGTTACTAATTATTTCCACAAAAAGGAAAGAAAGCCTGGAAATGGAGGTATAACTTTTACTGGACTGACTTTTGTGTGGATAAGCATTACCGCTGGATAAAGTATAAAAGGCATCATAGACTTACCAAAATCAGACAGTAATTAAAGGAAGTTGACTCTTGAAAGAAAAAAAAAACTGCATTGAATTCGATCTATGTGTATACATATTTTCCCCGAGGGCATTTCCAAATCTGAATGGTATAGGGAAGCTACAATTAAAGAAAAATAGCCACAGACTTATTAAGTTGAAGTATCACAAGACAAAGTTTGGGGCTGCCAAACTTCTGATAAAACTGAAAAAGAAGAACACACAGTTGGCAACCCTAAAACCTGTATATAAAAGTTCAAGAAACTGTACTTGCATGTGGGAGTCTTCAAGGACCCCAACAAAAAGCAATATGCTGCCCCTCAGCACTAGAGAGGCAGAAATTGGTACACATTAGCTATTTGGTAAACATGTTGGATTTTCCACTGATATCCAAGAATGGCCATTCCTGTTGCGCTGGTCTAAGAAATTTACTGTGGGATTAAGGGCAAAATAAATACAGACCTGCTTTAAGAAACCATCAAACTAAACTTCAGGAGTTAAAGGTAGTCAGCCAGTTATTTAACTATTATGTTGAACACAAATGTTTCAGAGGAAGGTGACAGAAACCAGTGCCTAAAATAAATCATCCAGATAGCATAAAAAAGAATAAATATGTGGAGAAAGAATGAATAAACATGAGAATAAACTATTGGAAAATCTAACCTGTAGCAAAGAAAAGAAGTAGCACAAAGAAATAAACCCTTAGATAACATAGGTGTTAGAGTAAAAGCATGAACTTTAAAGGAGCTACTATAAAATGTTCAAGGAATTACAAGAAAATCTGGTCATAATAATCAAACAGATAAATAATTTCTACAGATAAATGGAAATTATAAAAAGAAACAAATGGAAATTCTAGGATAGGAAGTACAATATTTAAATTTAAAATTCAAAATCTTAAGAGAATATTAAAGTTGAAAGAGAAGGAAAAAGAGAAGAAATATAAAGAAGTTGAAAAAAAACGTGATATAGAAAACAGACAAAAACAAAATTGGGAAAACAGTCAAATGAAGATATGTGTAATATATATTCAGAAGGAGAAGACAGAGAATAGAAATGTAAAATAATGTCATAATATTTGAAGAGATAATAAAATATATAACTTACATGTCTAAGAAGCTCAGAGAACTTCAATCTTTATAATACAAATAAACCCATATCTGGTCACATCATAGCCAAACTTCAGAAAGCTAGACATGATAAAAATTGTGAAATGTGTTAAAGAAAAAAAGACACTTTACAAAAAGGAGAATATTCATAATAATGCTAGCTACATTCTCATTAAAACAGAAAGGAAAGAAGTCAGTGATATCATATATTTAATGAACTGAAAGAAAATACACACACACACATATTTTTTAACATATACATAATATACATATATATTCAATACTTTCCAAAACAAAGATTAAGATATGTTTAGGTAAACATGACCAGAGAGAATCTAACCTCATACGGCCTAAAGTATTAAAAAAAAATCTAAATGAAGTTCTTGAAACTGAAATAAAATGACACAAAGTATAATCTCAGATTTACAAGAAAGAAGAAATAGAAAATGTATGAATAAATATAAAAATGTACAAATACCATCTTTATCTTCTTTATTATTAAGACAAGTAACAGTTTAAAATTATAACATTGTAATGTAGACTTATATATAAACCCATACTTTATATTATATTATATTAAATGTAAATAAGAGTATCACTAATATTGGATCTACTGCATGAGCCTTGCATTTTTACATTCCTTTTACAATATGAGCTCTGAGTAGACTGATAAATTATAAACATGTATTGTGATACCTAGACCACCACTAAAAATGCAAAAACTGGAATTAAAAGAAAATAGATTAAAATGTACTCAAAATAATAGTAACTAGATAAAAGGCAGTGAAGGAAGAAGAGAAAAGCAGAATCATGACAAATACAAAAATACAGACTAGTAGAACTAAATGCAACTACAAAAATAATTATAATAAATTTCAATGTATCTAAAAAAAGGCAGAGATTATTACACTGAATTGAACAAGGAAGAAACTGTTTCTATAAGATATTTGCTTTAAATAGGACAGAGTTGGCTAAATATAAAATAGAAAAAATATATTATATGCAAATATTAATAAAAATAAACCCAGAATGCATACATTTCTATAAGGAAAACTTAAATTAAAAATGAGAAACATTACAAGAGATGAGAGGGACATTAATGTGAATAAAATATCAATTCACCAAAGGGGCATGATCATCCTAAATAAGCATCAATTAATAACAGAATCTTGAGTTACGTGAAAGATACAGACAAATTCACAATTAGAGTGGGATAATTTAAGACCTTACTTTGACAGTTGATAAAACAACATGATGCAAAGTCAGTAAATGTATATAATACTTAAATAATAATACCAAGAGGCATGACATTTATAGAACAATGCTGACCTACAAATATCTTATTAAATTTAAATGATTAAATTTAAGAAGTATGTTACATGACCACAGGGAATTAAATTTGAAATCAATAACAAGGTATTTTAGAATTTCCCAAACATTTAAAATTAAATAATATACTTCTAAATAATCCATGGGGGAAATCAATCACAAGGGAAGATGGAAAATACTTTAAAATGAATTCTATCTAAAATGCAAAATATCAAAATGTTTGGATTTGATCTAGAATGCTACTAAAAAAAAATATTTATATGCTGAGTTTAGAACACAGGAAGTGTTTTAAAAAACTAAATTTCTAACTTGAAACTCTATTTAAATAAGAGCAACTAAACATAAAATAAGAAGAAAGTAAAAGATAATGAAGATTTTCAAAATCAAACACAGAAATCAGACATATAAAGGAATATATTAACAAAGCCAAATTTTAGTCATTTGAACCTCTAAGCCCCTAAAAATATATTTTAAAAAAAGAGAGAGAAAACACAAAACTGTAGTAAATGGAATGAAGAGAAGGCTAATGAGAATACATTTGATCTTCATTATTTGTGGATGTATATTTGTGAATTCACTTCTGTGTTAAAATTTATTTGTAACCCCAAATCAATACTTACAGCCCCCTCATGATAATTTAGACATGGACAGCGCAGTGAAAATTGGAGTTAAGCAACCAGCACATTCCAGCTGAAGTTAAAGAAGACAATATTCTGTCTTTTTATTTTAGCTCTCATACTGCAAACAAGTGTTCTTTTTGTGGGTCAATTTGGTGCCATATATTTTGCTTTTTTGTGCTTTTTGCCAGTGATTTCACTTTTTAAATGGCTTCATGCTTAGTTCTAGTTGTCTGGCATTCCTAAGAACAAAGATGTGACGTACCTTACAGAGAAAATATTTATGTTAGATAAGCTTCATTCAGGTATGAGTTATAACAATGTAAGTAATGAGTTCAACATTAATGAACCAACAGTATATATTAAATAATCTGTCTTTTGACAAAAACAGTTAAAAATATATTTATGTATTAATTAGTTGATGAAAATGTGACCAGAGGCTTGTAAGAACCTAACCCTTCATGTACCCTAGGAGCAATGGCTCAGTATTTGCTAACAGTGTTTATGGTTAATTTATACAACATAACAACCCTGAATAACAATTAAATTGTGAAAACATTTATAGTAATACATTTTACAACAAAACAAGAACAATAATAAATTAAAAATTGGTATTGCCTTACATCTACTTAACAAATTTAATTCATTTTATAAAAGAAAACATCCCCAAAGAGAATCGCAGAACCAGATTATTTTAGGGAAATTCTCTTCAACATGTAAAAGAAAATAAAGGAAGTACTAAAGAATTTCTTCCACAAATAGAGAAGCAGGAAACCCTTTAAGACTTGTTTGTTTCACAAGTTCAGTATAATCACCCACGCTCGACTAATTTTTTGTATTTTTAGTAGAGACGAGGTTTCACTGTGTTAGCCAGGATGGTCTCGATCTCCTGACCTCATGATCCACTCGCCTTGGCCTCCCAAAGTGCTGGGATTACAGGCGTAAGCCACTGAGTCTGGCCAGAAACAAATTTTTTTTAACGAAGAATTAAAATAATCAATCTATCACTATATAAATGATAATTTATGATGACTAAGTGAAATTTATCTCCAGATAGTTAAGATATTACAGAAGGCTGGTTTAGCATTGAGACAGAAGGCTGTTTTAGCATTGAGACAGAAGGCTGGTTTAGCATTCAAAAAATCAATAAATATAACTATCACATGAACAGAATCAAGGAGTAAGATTACATGATTTTCTATTTTTAGCAGAAAAATTAGTTTGCAAAATTTAAGAAATAAAATTCTCAGCAATGTAGGCATAAAAAGGAATTTCCTCAATTTGATAAACAGCATTAACACAAAAAAATAAAGTTAACATTATGTTCAGTGGTGAATGAGGGAACACGTTCCTTCTTATAATCAGAACAGGGTAAGAATGCCTGTCTACTCTTAGCTTTTCTATGCAAAATTGTTCTAGAGTTTCTACTTCCTGAAATAAATGAAGAAAAAAATAAAAGTTTCTACATATTGCAGAAGAAAAAAATTGTTTCACTCAAAGACAACCATTATCTGGATGTATACTATTTGTAAATCCTAAGGAGAAAATCCTAAGGAATCTATAAAAGTAATGATAAAGATAAATGAGTTTATTATAAAGTTTGCAAAGACCAATATACAAAAACAATTGTGTATTTATATACTTGCATCAGACAATTGCAAATGGGAATTTTAAAATAATATTTAAAAACATACTTAGAACGCACTTAGTTAAAAGCTTACAAAACTCTACATTGAAACTGAAAACTACGAACACTGCTGATAGAAATTAAAGGCAAATAAAGAAAATATCTACCACTTAATAAATTAGAAATCTTAATACTGCTACATCATTTCTCCCCAAACTGATCTATAGATTCGATGCAGTCCTGAGAGTTTTGTAGAAAATAACACTATAAAAGTACATTTTCAAAAGTATACTAACATGCAAAGGACCTGTAATAATTAAAATAATCTTTAAAAGCAGGAACAGTTTGAGTACCCACATTACCTAATTCAAAATTTAGTAAAAAGACACATTTTTAAAAACAGCATATCACATGCAATTACAGACAGACAAATCAGTTGAATATAAGAGTCCAGATATAGATCAACAAATTAATTATTTTCAACAAGATACTAAGATAATTCAATTGTGGAAAGTATAGTGTTTACAAAAAGGTATTGTGGAACAGTCAGGTAAACATGTAAAAAAATTAACTTGAGTCCAGTCTCCATACCATGAACAAAAATTAATTTGATATAGATCATAGGCCTACATGTAAAACTGTAAAGCCTCCAGGAGTAAATGTAGGAGACTTTTTTGTGATCTTAACATAAGCAAAGATTTCTCAGGACCAAAATTACAATTTAAAATTATTGCTATTTTGCTCATCAAAATACAACAAAGAAAAAAGAGGAAGAGAGAAAGAGGAAAGAGAAAAGAAGGAAAGGAAGGAGAAAAAGAGAGGGAAAGAAGGAAATGAAGGAAAGAAGGAAGGAGGAAGGAAGGAAAGAAGGAAGGAAAAGAAGGAGAAATGAAAGGAAGAAACCATCATTAAGAATATGAAAAGGCAAGTCACAAACTAGAAATAACCATTTATAATCCATACTGCTGAAAAATAACTTTTATCCAGAATATATAAATAACTCCTATGAATGAATAATAAAAAGTAAAATTTAACAAATAACATCCAGATATTTCAATAGACACTTCACCAAAGATGATATACAAATGATCAATAAACATAGGAAACATTCTCAGCATCATTGGACATCAGGAAAAATAAAATTAAAGCCATAATATAATAATATTTTACAGTTACAAAAATGACTAAAAGTTTAAAGATTGACAATGACAAATGTTGAGCAAGGATATAGAAAATATATTAGCAATATCTTATAAAAGTCAACAGACTTGTAGACTTTTCCTGATCAATTCCATTACTAGGTATTTACCCAAGAAAATTGAAAACACTAGCCACTAAATGAATCATAGCAATTGTGTTTATTATATCTCAAAAAAGAAAACTCAATTTCTCAAAAACAGGAGAATATATCTACAATATAAATATGAGTATGCTAATCAAAAATCAAAGGGGCTGAGCTACTTGTATGTGCATTTATATATAATACATAAATATAAATGTACACATGTATTTGGCTTCTCTTGATATATATAAACATACACATATATGTGCATGTGTGTGTTTGTATCAAAAGGATTCAAACATAAGAGTACATACTGTTTCATTCCACTTATTGTGTTACTGTGAAATGCCAGAATAGACAAATATAAACTGTAGGGACAGAAATTAAAACAATATTTTCATATAATGGTGAGTAGTGACTAGAAAAGTACATGAGAAAAATTTCTGGAGTAATGAAAATATTCCATATTTAATTTAGGTGTTGGCTATAGTTTTTATGAATTTACTGAAGCTTCCTGATTTGTATACTTAAGATTTATCCATTTCACTGTATGTAAATTTTACCACAATGAAAAAAAAAAAAATCACAGGTACCAAAGTATATCAGAAACAGTTACACATATGAAAAGATTTCACTTATTACTTGTATGTATCTTTTGAGCTAAATATCATTACTTTTTAATATGAAGAAATGTATTTTAAGAGAGGTAAAATGATTCTTTCAAGGACACAGGATTAGTGACAGAATCAATATTCAAACTTAGTTTGATATTTTTCTTCTATTCCATACTCAAATTAAAAGATCCTATGGAATATAATATTATAATCTCTCTTATAAAATCATATGCCATTAATTTTTTGTTTTGCTTCTTTATGTTTGTCTCCTTCATTAGGGATCAGTGAGTAATGCAGTTGCTGTACACTCAAATGTTTAGGTCTTCAGCACGGCCATTTTCAAAAGGTATTTGTTAGAAGTGGAAAAGCAAAGATAGCAGCAATAAGCTTTTCAGTGATCATTAATATGTGGAGCATTTCAAGAATTACAAGTCCTACCTAGAAAAGAATATACAATAGTTTAATTGTACAGACTAACCTTATTGAGTCATAAAGAACTTGAGAATCTTATGATGTGCCAGGGTCAATCAGCATTGTAAATATTTGGATTATCATTGTCTATCATAGACTGTCTGAACTTTCAGTTTGTTGAAATTCTACATTTAAAAAGTTTATTACATTTAGGAAAGCCTTACATTTTAATTCAATTGATAATATTCTTGCTTTGAATTTATCAGCAATTTATATATTGCTCATATTGTGATACTTTATGTTTTCCGAATTTATTGCATTATTTAACACCCATCCCTGATTTAGTATTTGTTCATTCAGTCACTTATTCATTCACTTTATTCACTTTCAGATGAGGACATTATTTTTATTTCACTGCAAAAACAAAGCAATCAATCAGAGATCTTCCCATCTTCCCTCTTATGCCAAACACCAGAGCAGCCAATGAACCTATATTAATGTTTATATATTCCACCTGCACTGCAGATGCAGTAGGCAATCACTCCCAACTGTGATTTGGATCCTAAGAGCAAACTCAATGGCAATTCTCCTACAATTTTGAGCTTTCTACATCATTACAATCTTTGCTTCCACATCTGAATCATGGCTTAAAGATAAATCATGCATTAACATCTCCCATCTTAAACCATAAACTCTCCCCGATCTTACATCCTTCTGCAGATAATAAGCTTTTTTCCCTATCTTCCCTCACAATAAATCTTCAGAATTGTCAATACTTGTTTCTACTTTCTGTCTTTCTGTTCTCTCTTGAACTCTTTCTCTCCAGTCATCACTTGCCACCACCACCCCCCTAATAACACTGTCAAGGTCACCAATAATTACCACTGTATTAAATTCCATGGTTAATCCTCGGCATTTATGTTATAAGACCTATTACCATCATTTTGTCAGTTTATCACTCTCCATTTCTTGAAATACATTCTGCTAGGATGCCAGTTTTTCTTGGTTCTCCTCCTGTGCTTCTCTATGTTGTTCTGACCTATATCTATAATGCACAAAACAGTTACTGTAATAATGTATACATTCAATAAATATTTTTGCAATAAATGAATAATTGTGTTTTAAAAACCACTGTTGCTCTTCAACTATAGGTAATCTGAGCAGATTCAAATCTAAGCATTAACAAATTAATGCCAATAATTTGTCCCTTCTAACAGTATAACATGAAGAGAAAATGTTAGTATAAATATAAAACACACAGCGTAATGATAACTGTCATGCATTTTTGTATCATGTTAAAACACAGTTTTTTTTTATAGTTTAATTTAGTGGATATTGCTGACAAGATGGCCGAATAGGAACGCCTCCGGTCTGCAGCTCCTAGCGAGATCCATACAGAAGGTGAGTGATTTCAGCATTTCCAACTGAGGTACCTGGTTCATCTCACTGGGACTTGTTGGACAGTGGGTGCAGCCCACAGAGAGTGAGCTGAAGCAGGGTGGGTCATCACTTCACCTAGGGAGTTCAAGGGGTCGGGGAATTCTCTTCTCTACCCAAGGGAAGCTGTGAAAGACCAAGCCTGAGGAACAGTGCACTCCAACCCAGATACTTCTCTTTTCCCATGGTCTTCACAACCCGCAGACCAGGAGATTCCTTGCAGTGCCTATGCCACCAGGGCCTTGGTTTTCAAGCACAAAAGTGAGCAGCCATTCGGGCAGACACCAAACTAGCTGCAGGAGTTTATTTTTTTCTTTCTCGTACCCCAGTGGTGCCTGGAATGCCTGTGAGACAGAACTGTTCACTCGCCTGGAAAGGGGCTGAAGCCAGGGAGCCAAGTGGTCTGTCTGGGCAGGCCCCACCCAGACGGAGCCCAGCAAACTAAAATCCAGTGACTTGAAATTCTAGCTGCCAGCACAGTAGCATTCTGAGAGGGGCGCCCGCCGTTGTTGAGATTTGAGTAGGCAGTTTTACACTCACAGTTGAAGTTTGAAATGGGCGGAGGCCAGGGCAGCTCAGCAAGGCCACTGTGGCCAGACTGCATCTCTACATTGCTCCTCTCTGGGAAGGCCATCTCTGAAAAAAAGGCAGCAGCTCCAGTCAGGGACTTATGAATAAAATCCCCATCTCCCTGGAACAGAGCACCTAGGGGAAGGGGCAGCTGTGGGTGCAGCTTCAGCAGATTTAAACATCCCTGCCTGATGGCTCTGAAGAGAGCAGCGGACCTCCCAGCACAGTGTTTGAGCTCTGCTAAGGGTCAGACTGCCTCCTCAAGTGGGTCCCTGACCCCATGTATCCTGACTGGGAGATATCTCCCAGTAGGGGCCAACAGACACCTCATACAGGAGAGCTCTGGCTGGCATCTGGCAGATGCCCCTCTGGGACAAAGATTCCAGAGGAAAGAACAGGCAGCAAAATGTGCTGTTCTGCAGCCTCCACTGGTGAGATATTATAATCTATCTTACAAAATCATATGCCAGGCAAACAGGGTCTGGAATGGACCTCCAGCAAACTCTAGCAGACCTGCAGGAGAGGGACCTGACTGTTAGAAGGAAAACTAATAAACAGAAAGGAATAGCATGTACACTTGGAGATCCTGTCTGAGGTCACCAATATCAAAGACCAAAGGTAGATAAATCCATGAAGATGGGGAGAAACAAGCGCAAAAATGCTGAAAATTCCAAAAACCAGAATGCCTCTGGTCTTCTACCCAAGGGAAGCTGTGAAAGACCAAGCCTGAGGAACAGTGCACTCCAACCCAGATACTTCTCTTTTCCCATGGTCTTCACAACCCGCAGACCAGGAGATTCCTTGCAGTGCCTATGCCACCAGGGCCTTGGTTTTCAAGCACAAAAGTGAGCAGCCATTCGGGCAGACACCAAACTAGCTGCAGGAGTTTATTTTTTTCTTTCTCGTACCCCAGTGGTGCCTGGAATGCCTGTGAGACAGAACTGTTCACTCGCCTGGAAAGGGGGCTGAAGCCAGGGAGCCAAGTGGTCTGTCTGGGCAGGCCCCACCCAGACGGAGCCCAGCAAACTAAAATCCAGTGACTTGAAATTCTAGCTGCCAGCACAGTAGCATTCTGAGAGGGGCGCCCGCCGTTGTTGAGATTTGAGTAGGCAGTTTTACACTCACAGTTGAAGTTTGAAATGGGCGGAGGCCAGGGCAGCTCAGCAAGGCCACTGTGGCCAGACTGCATCTCTACATTGCTCCTCTCTGGGAAGGCCATCTCTGAAAAAAAGGCAGCAGCTCCAGTCAGGGACTTATGAATAAAATCCCCATCTCCCTGGAACAGAGCACCTAGGGGAAGGGGCAGCTGTGGGTGCAGCTTCAGCAGATTTAAACATCCCTGCCTGATGGCTCTGAAGAGAGCAGCGGACCTCCCAGCACAGTGTTTGAGCTCTGCTAAGGGTCAGACTGCCTCCTCAAGTGGGTCCCTGACCCCCATGTATCCTGACTGGGAGATATCTCCCAGTAGGGGCCAACAGACACCTCATACAGGAGAGCTCTGGCTGGCATCTGGCAGATGCCCCTCTGGGACAAAGATTCCAGAGGAAAGAACAGGCAGCAAAATGTGCTGTTCTGCAGCCTCCACTGGTGAGATATTATAATCTATCTTACAAAATCATATGCCAGGCAAACAGGGTCTGGAATGGACCTCCAGCAAACTCTAGCAGACCTGCAGGAGAGGGACCTGACTGTTAGAAGGAAAACTAATAAACAGAAAGGAATAGCATGTACACTTGGAGATCCTGTCTGAGGTCACCAATATCAAAGACCAAAGGTAGATAAATCCATGAAGATGGGGAGAAACAAGCGCAAAAATGCTGAAAATTCCAAAAACCAGAATGCCTCTGGTCTTCCAAAGGATCACAACTCCTTGCCAACAGGGGAACAAAACTGGACAGAGGAAAAGTTTAACAAATTGACAGAAGTAGGTTTCAGAAGTGGGTAATAACAAACTCCTCCAAGCTAAAGGAACATGTTTTAACCCAATGCAAGGAAGCTAAGAACCTTGAAAAAAGGTTAGAAGAATTGCTAACAAGAATAATCAGTTTAGAGAAGAACATAATGACCTGATGGAACTGAAAAACACAGCACGAGAACTTCGTGAAACATATGCAAGTATCAATAGCCAAATCGATTAAGCAGAAGAAAGGATATCAGAGAGAGAAGATCAACTTTATGAAATAAAGCAAGAAGACAAGATTAGAGAAAAAAGAATAAAAAGGAATGAACAAAGCCTCCAGGAAACATGGGACTATGTGAAAAAAATGAATCTATGTTTGATTGGTGTACTTGAAAGTGACGGGGAGCAAGGAACCAAGTTGGAAAACACTCTTCAGGACGTTATCCAGGAGAAATTCCCCAACCTAGCAAGACAGGTCAGCATTCAAATTCAGGAAATACAGAGAACACCACAAAGATACTCCTCGAGAAGAGAAACCACAAGACATATAATCGTCAGATTCACCAAAGTTGAAATGAAGGAAAAAATGTTAAGGACAGACAGAGAGAAAGGTCGGGTTACCCACAAAAGAAAGCCCATCAGACTAACAGCAGATCTCTCTGCAGATACCCTAAAAGCCAGAAGAGAGTGGGGCCAATATTCAACATTCTTAAAGAAAAAAATTTTCAACCTAGAATTTCATATCCTGCCAAACTAAGTTTCCTAAGAGAAGAAGAAATAAAATCCTTTACAGAAAAGCTGTCCTGAGAGGTTTTGTCACCACCTGGCTTGCCTTAAAAGAGCTCCTGAAGGAAGCACCAAACATGGAAAAGAACAACTGGTACCAGACACTGCAAAAATATACCAAATTGTAAAGGCCATAGACATTATGAAGAAACTGCATCAACTAGGAGGCAAAATAATCAGCTAGCATCATAATAACAGGATCAAATTCAAACATAACAATATTAACCTTAAATGTAAATGGGCTAAATGCCCCAATTAAAAGACACAGACTGGCAAATTGGATAAAGGATCAAGAACCACTGTTGTGATGTATTCAGGAGACCCATCTCACATGCAAAGACGCACATAGGCTCAAAATAAAAGGACAAAGAAATATTTGCCAAGCAAATAGAAAGCAAAAAGAAAAAGCAGGAGTTGCAATCTTAATCTCTGACGAAACAGACTTTAAACCAACAAAAATCAAAAGAGACAAAAAAGGGCATTGCATAATGGTAAAGGGATCAATGCAACAAGAAGAGCTAACTATCTTAAGTATATATGCACCCAATACAGGAGCACCCAGATTCATTAAGCAAGTTCTTAAGAGACCTACAAAGAGACTTAGACTCTCACACAATAATAGTGGAAGACTTTAACACCCCACTGTCAATACTAGACAGATCAACAAGACAGAAAATTAACAAGGATATTCAGGACTTGAACTCAGCTTTGCACCAAGCAGACCTAATAGACATCTACAGAACTCTCCACCCCAAATCAACAGAATGTACATTCTTCTCAGCACCTCATCACACTTATTCTAAAATTAACCACATAATTGATAGTGAAACACTTCTCAGCAAATGCAAAAGAACAGAAATCATAACAGTCTCCCAGACCAGAGTGCAGTCAAATTAGAACTCAGGATAAAGAAACTCACTAAAAACGGCACAACTACATGGAAACTGAACAACCTGCTCTTGAATGACTACAGAGTAAATAACGAAATGAGAGCAGAAATAAAGATGTTCTTTGAAACAAATGAGAACAAAGACACAACATATCAGAATCTCTGGGACACATTTAAAGCAGTGTGTAGAGAGAAAATTATAGCACTAAATGCCCACAAGAGAAAGCAGGAAAGATCTAAAATTGACACCCTAACATCAAAATTAAAAGAACTAGAGAAGCAAGAGTAAACAAATTCAAAAGTTGGCAGAAGACAAGAAATAACTAAGATCAGAGCAGAACTGAAGAGATAGAGACATGAAAAACTCTTCAAAAAGTCAAAGAATACAGGAGCTATTTTTGTTTTTGTTTTTTTGTTTTTTTGTTTTTCTGAAAGATCAACCAAATATATAGACCACTAGCCAGACTAATAAAGAAGAAAAGAGATAAGAATCAAATAGATGCAAGAAAAAATGAAAAAGGGCCTATCACCACTGATCCCACTGAAATACAAACTACCATCAGAGAATACTATAAGCACTTCTATGCAAATAAACTATCAAATCTAGAAGATATGAATAATTTCCTGGACACATACACCCTCCCAGGTCTAAACCAGGAAGAGGTCGAATCCCTGAATAGACCAATAACAAGTTCTGAAACTGAGGCAGTAATTAATAGTCTACCAATCAAAAAAAAAGTCCAGGACCAGACGGATTCACAGCTGAATTCCACCAGAGGTACAAAGAGAAGCTGGTACCATTCCTTCTGAAACTATTACAAACAATAGAAAAAGATGGAATCCTCCCTAACTCATTTTATGAGGCCAGCATCATCCTGATACCAAAACCTGGCAGAGACACAACAAAAAAAGAAAATTTCAGACCAATATCCCTGATGAACAATATCCCTGGCAAACTGAATCCAGCAGCACATCAAAAAGCTTATCCACCACGAACAAGTTGACTTCATCCCTGGGATGCAAGGCTGGTTAAACATACACAAATAAATAAATATAATCCATCACATAAACAGAACCAATGGCAAAAACTAAATAATTATCTGAATAGATGTAGAAAAGGCCTTTGACAAAATTCAACANCTCAATAAAATACTGGCAAACTGAATCCAGCAGCACATCAAAAAGCTTATCCACCACGAACAAGTTGACTTCATCCCTGGGATGCAAGGCTGGTTAAACATACACAAATAAATAAATATAATCCATCACATAAACAGAACCAATGGCAAAAACTAAATAATTATCTGAATAGATGTAGAAAAGGCCTTTGACAAAATTCAACACTAAAAACTCTCAATAAACTAGGTATTGATGAAACGTACCTCAAAATAACAAGAGCTATTTATGACAAACCCACAGCCAATATCATACTGAATGGGCAAAAACTGGAAGCATTCCCTTTGAAAACTGGCACAAGACAATGATGCCCTCTCTCACCACTCCTATTCCACATAGTATTGGAAGTTTTGGCCAAGGCAATCAAGCAAGAGAAGTAAATAAATGATATTCAGCTAGGGAAAGAGGAAGTCAAATTGTCTCTGTTTGTAGATGACATGATTGTATATGTAGAAAACCCTACCGTCTCAGTCCTAAATCTTCTTAAGCTGATAAGCAATTTCAGCAAAGTCTCAGGATACAAAATCAACATGCAAAAATCACAAGCATTCCTATACACCAATAACAGACCAACAGAGAGCCAAATTATGAGTGAAGTCCCATTCACAATTGCTACTAAGGGCATAAAATACCTAGGAATACAACTTACAAGGGATGTGAAGGACCTCTTCAAAGAGAAATACAAACCACTGCTCAAGAAAATAAGAGAGGACATAAACAAATGGAAAAACATTCCATGCTCATGGATAGAATCAATATCATGAAAATGGCCATACTGCCCAAAGTAATTTATAAATTTAATCCTATCCCCAACAAGCTACCACTGACTTTCTTCACAGAATTTTACAAAACTACTTCAAACTTCATATGAAACCAAAAGAGCCCAAAAAGGAGCCTGCATAACCAAGACAATCCTAAACAAAAAGAACAAAGCTGGAGGCATCACGCTACCTGACTTCAAGCTACACTACAAGGCTACAGTAACGAAAACAGCATGATACTGGAACCAAAACAGATATATAAACCAATGGAACAGAACAAGAGGCTTCAGAAATAATACCAAACATCTACAACCATCTGATCTTTGACAAACCTGACAAAAACAAACAATGAAGAAAGGATTCCCTATTTAATAAATGGTGTTGGGATAACTGGCTAACCACATACAGAAAACTGAAACTGTACCCCTTCCTTATATCTTTATACAAAAATTAACTCAAAATGGATTACATACTTAAATGTAAGACCTAAAATCATAAAAATCCTAGAAGAAAACCTAGGCAATACCATTCTGGACATAGGCATAGGCAAAGACTTCATGATTAAAACACCAAAAGCAATGGCAACAAAAGCCAAAATTGACAAATGGGATCCAATTAAACTAAAGAGGTTCTGCACAGCAAAAGAAACTCTCATCAGAGTGACCAGGCAACCTACAGAATGAGAGAAAATTTTTGCAATCTATCCATCTGTCAAAGGGTAATATCCAGAATCTACAAAGAACTTAAACAAATTTACAAGTAAAAAACAAACAACCCCCATCAAAAAGTGGGCAAAGGATATGAACAGGCAATTCTCAAAATAAGACATTTATGCGGCCAACAAACATATGAAAAAAAGCTCATCATCACTGGTCATTAGAGAAATGCCAATCAAGACCACAATGAGATACCATCTCACGCCAGTTAGAATGGTGATGATTAAAAATTCAGGAAACAACAGATGTGGGAGAGGATGTGGAGAAACAGGAATGCTTTTCCACTGCTGATGGGAGTATAAATTAGTTCAAACGTTGTGGAAGACAGTGTGGCAATTCCTCAAGGATCTAGAACTAGAAATACCATTTGACCCAGCAATCCCATTACTGGGTATACACCTAAAGGATTATAAATCATTCTACTATAAAAACACGTGCACATGTATGTTTATTGCAGCACTATTCACAATGCAAAGACTTGGAACCAACCCAAACGTCCATCAATGATAGGCTAGATAAAGAAAATGTGGCATGGAATACTATGCTACATTTATACACCATGGAATATACGCCATGAAATACTATGCAGCCATAATAAAGAATGAGTTCATGTCCTTTGCAGGGACATGGATGAAGCTGCAAACCATCATTATCAGCAAACTCACACAAGAACAGAAAACCAAACACCACATGTTCTCACTTGTAAGTGGGAGTTGAACAATGAGAACACACAGACACAGGGAGGGAAATATCACACAATCGGGCCTGTCGGGGTGGAGGACTAGGGGAGGCATAGCATTAGGAGAAACACCTAATGCAGGTGACAGGTTGATGGGTGCAGCAAACCACCATGGCACATGTATACCTATGTAACAAAACTGCACGTTCTGCACATGTATCCCAGAACTTAAAGTATAATCATAATAAATAAATAATTTAGTATTGACTTTTCAATCAGCACATAATTTAGGCTGCCTGTACATAATGTTAATATTAATATATTCATCTATATTGTGGTTCGTGAATTTTACAAATACTCTTCTCCCTCCACATGTAAGGATTTATGTGCAAATCACATTTTGTCTAAAAGACTTCTCCAATTAAATAATGAGGACAAATAGCTACACAGAAAAAATTCCCATCTAAGGACCACTAAAAAAAACCTTTACATTTCTATTTGTAAAACAGCAAATAAAAATAAAACTGCTCATTGTCCAAGAATTATTAGTTTATTTAATATAACCCCTAGAGACACAGCAGAGTCTCTATAAAACCATAAGTGGAGTAGAAAAAAACAGAATACTATATAATTTGGAATGCATATTTATATTTTTTCTTTGGTTAAATAATAGCTTTATTATAACAGAGGAGATTATTCTAGCCAAAGTATTTTAGAGGCATCATCATCTAAGAAGACATAATATTGAAAAGGAGAATTATTTTATTTTTTAAAGACAGACATACTTGAAGTATGCTCAAGTAACATAATTATATCATTTAAGGCTGACACTGTTTTACCTAGCAAACTTAGTCTCTTTTAAAAAATCATTATATAATGATAATCAGACAGATATGATTTAATAAATATTTGAGAATAAAAGCACTGAACAATTTTAATGGATCTGTAATTGTAATTCCCAAGTATCTTTCCTTTCTCAAATAATTGGGTAATGGCACTGCTAGAATTAATTCAAGGTCATCAGCGTGCACAAAGTACAGATGGCTTCACCATTTTATGGGTATACAGGGGATTCAACATTACTGTTGCCTGCTGCTTTTCAAACTAATTTTATTCTTAAAATTCACATTTTACTGCAGCTGAACAGTTAAGCTATATATTGCATTGTGAATACTTTAAAATATCTGGTGCATGTAATTGTTACACTGAAACTACCATGCACTGGTAGTTTTCAATTTTGTTGTAAGGAAAGGACACGTATACTACTGCTGTGTGCCTGTGTGTGTGTTTGTGCGTGTGTGTGTGCGCCTGTGTGTGTGTGTGTGTCTGTATTTTCCCTCTAAGTACCAAGCTTTAGTTTCAATTATGGTCCCAGTGAGAATTTCAACCTGAAATACACTGTATTGCTGATCTGCCTCCTGGTGTACAATCTACTGCAGTATGCTTCCATATTGCCTAATGCTGTTTGAGATACTTTGCTAATCCATCTCAAAGCTAAAAGGCCTGGCTTTAAAATACCTTTTCCACTTTTCCCTTGTGGTAGTCATGACAAGTAGGACTGAGGTATTTCTGTGTTTTTGTCAGAATTCTGATATGGCATTGTCATGTTTGCCAATCTAGAGCTTTGAGGAGCCTTTTTATATGTGTGACAGATGAAATGTCCTTATTAAAAAGTAGTAACAGTAATGACCATTTTTGTCTGTTAATATTTAGCACTCGCCAAAATGTTTGCATATGAAATATCTTCTTTACACAAAATCAATATCAAAAACCAGAAGCCAGATTTTATCATCGTTTTGCACATGAAAAAACTCAAACTCAGAAATCTTCATTGACTTACTTAAGATCACATGGCCAATAAGTGACAAAATGCTGTTGCTTTGGTTTCTCTGGAGCCTATCTTGCCCCAGCAGGTGAGTCCAGTGTCCTGTCTTTTTGTGTTTCCCTTATTCCATTTGTAGGATAGTAACAAGTCTTGCAGGGCTGAATGGAAAGATAAATCTGTGTTAGAGCTCTCCAGAGAAACAGAACCAATAGGAGATCCACTACATATGAAAAAATGATGTGTTTCAAGGAATTGGCTCACACTGTTTTTTTGTTTGTTTGTTTGTTTGTTTGTTTTTGTTTTTTTTTTTTTAGACGGAGTCTCGCTCTGTCACCCAAGCTGGAGTGCAGTGGCCAGATCTCAGCTCACTGCAAGCTCCGCCTCCCGGGTTCCCGCCATTCTCCTGCCTCAGCCTCCCGAGTAGCTGGGACTACAGGCGCCCGCCACCTCGCCCGGATAGTTTATTATATTTTTTAGTAGAGACGGGGTTTCACCATGTTAGCCAGGATGGTCTCAATCTCCTGACCTTGTGATCCGCCCGCCTCGGCCTCCCAAAGTGCTGGGATTACAGGCTTGAGCCACCGCGCCCAGCCTGGCTCACACTGTTATGAAGATTGACAAGTCCCAAGATCTTCAAGGTGGGTCGGCAAGGTGGAGACCTAGGCAAGCCAATGGTTTAGTTTCTGTCCAAACATAGGCAAGCTTGAAACCTATGAAAAGCCAGAGTTTCAGTTCAAGTGTGAAGGCTGTTAGTCAGGAGAAATTCTCTCTTACTTGAGGAAGGACAGCCTTTTTGCTCTATTCAGGCCTTCAACTGATTGCATGAGGCCCACCCACATTAGGAAGGTCATCTGCTTTACTCACTTGATCTGTTTAAATGTTAGTCCCATCCGAACGCATCCTCACAGGAACGTCAAGAATAATGTTTCACAAAACATCTGGGCACTCTGTGGCCCAGTGAAGTCGAGACATAAAATGAGCCATCACAAATCAAATTAGATTTGTGCTATCATTGCATTCTTTCCTATCCACTTTCTTAATACCTATATACTTTGTTAAGATAAATTTTCATAAATCATTTTGTCAGTAGAATAAATCCCTACATCAACAGAAACTATCTATAAGTTAAAAAGTCACCAATATAGTGAAGCAAAAAAACATAAAACTAAAAGTTTATAGCAGACACTGTACAGTATCTGAAAAGTGCCACACAAATATTTGATCCTCTGTGCTCCATCATCATAGGACTTGAGTGTGGAGATAAAGTGTGACCTGAGCTGAACTCTGAAAGATGGGTGGTGATCAGTTAAAATGGATTAAGAAGTCTATTCCAAGCCTAAAAATAATCTGAATTAACCAAACAGATACAAATTTGGCAAGCAAATTTGACGAACCTGTTGAGTACAATCAAATAATCAAATAAAAGAGATGAATTAGTAGGATTTTAGATATTATCAAAGTCCTGAAATAGGCAGGATTTGATTCAGATAATAACGAAATCAACTGATGATTTGGAGCCAAAAGTGATGTAATGAAAGTAGTCGATTTTCTGAAAATTTTCCTTGAGGTAATGAGTGAAATGAATTAAAAACAAAAGCATAGAAGGAAAAAGTATGACAAATGAGAATTCAGATTTCCTGGCACAAAGTTTTGAATGTATGTAACAGGGTAGTCGCATAAGTGTAAAAAAGAAAGCAAACAAAGGTATTACTAAAAAAAACTAAAAATGAATGAATATTTGAAAATGTAAAACAGGAAAGTTGGAAGATTCAACAATACATCAAGCTTTTAAGGCAAGATAGCTTAGAAAATGATGGAAGGAAAACAAACAGCTTGGGATGAATCAAGGAAGTGGTGACATGTACGTGGGTTAAACACTCAAATGGTAGTTGAACAAATTGGGAGCAAGAGCTAGAGATTTTAGCATCATCATTTAGTGAAAATGGATAAATTCTTCTAAGAGGTAGTTTACAGAAACTGAGAAGCAGGGACTGAGTTTTTGGCCTCACTCTCAATTAAGAGTGTCTGTGAAAAAATGAAAACCAGATAAGAAAGAAAAAAAAAGATTATAAGAAAAACAGGACAAAACTGGAAAATTAACCTGGTGATCTAGAGAGAAGAATGTGTCTAAAAAAGACATGTTTTAGAGAAAAACAAAGCACATAAAAGACAGAGTAGTCTGAAGTTCCAAAAAGAAAGTAATTGGTGGAACTGTTTATAGCCTGTCTACTAATCAATTGCAGAGGAAAACATTGTCACTGAATTCTAATTGCTAACTTTCACTACTTAATCTCTCTGTGGAGATTAGAATTAGTTATGGGGTGTTTATGTAGATGACAGTCATCTTGTTTGCCACAAACTCATTTGCACGGAAAAGCACACATCAGTTAGACTCCTGTCAAAATAATTAGCTAAGCATGAGATAAGACCTTTTAGGTTTTAGAACTGTCTAAGCATGAAACCTTTTTTTTAATATGAGGGCACTCAACATGTTTTACGGAAATAATAAGCATGTGTATAAGTCTACATTTTCCATCATGTTACATTTTTCTTGTTTTTTTTTTATCTATTTAATAAAGTACAAAATTTACTAAAATATAAAATTAGCAACTGGTAATCACTGAGATAAGGGGAAATAGAATTTCTTCTCACTTTTCTCATTTCTCTCATTTTATGTTAGGCATTATGAAATTAAAATAAAATCCATTTCAATTAAAAGAGATCTGTTCTTTTAGTATAGAGCTTGAAAAACAGCATTACTGAATTCAGGTCAGTCATAATTTAATCACCATGCATCAAAGACCTAACACAGATTCACAAGAATATATCCTTTTCATTCCTAGATGAAGTGAAAACCCAAAGTTGAAGTGTAGATGTTTGAAAGCTGCTTGTTACTAAGAGCATTCTCTATCTTGCTCTTCCCCATGAGTGAGAAAAAGGGAACCAGAAATCAGTGCTTATACTTCTGGGAGATATTATGTGATACATTGATTTCTGCAATAAGGTTATTTTACAAATAGTTAATCTGATTCTCTCAGTGAATTTACTGTCCTCAATCAAAGTTTGGAAAATATGAAGCTGACATTAGTTCCTTGCATTATTTGCCTTTTGGATTAATGAATTTCATGAAACCATAGTGATTTTAGTAAATGAAATCCCCTACTTTCCATGTCTTGAGACTATTTTAAAAGTCAAACAAACTTTTCTAGAGCCTACTATTCTCAACACTATGGATGTGAAGATGAGTGAGAAGCAGTCCCTGCCCTCAAATGTGCTCCACAGTGACTAAAGCATTTGTAGTTAATGCTCTACTAATTAAAAGAAAAGAAAATGATTTGAATGTTACTTCACACATAAGTGCTTGCCTTTCTGACTTACACTGTGTAAGTGAAACAGTCCTGAGCACACAGACATTATACACAGACATTACACTCCAATGCAAGGTGTCTCAACTTTGATATTATCGACATTTTGGACCAGAGAATCCTTTGCTGTGGTAGGCTGTTCTGTGCATTGCAGGATATTTAGCAATGCCCCTGGTGTCTACTGACTAGATGCCAATCGTACATCCTGAGGCCTGACAATAAAAAAAAAAAAAAATGTGTACAAACATTACCAAATCGCTCCTTTTGAGAACCACCACTCTGACTGTAGAAGAGAACACCAGCATGAAAAAGGCGATTAGAGGAATGAGAGCCTTCACAGGAGACTCAAAAAGAAATAGAAAGACCAACAGGAGAAAGTCTGAGAAACTGAGAGGGAAGAATTTTAAGAAGGGATCTGGTTAGTGGTATCACATACCGTGCCCAACAATAAAGATTAGTTCTGAGAACGGAGTTCAAACCAAGCATTTCAGAAGTGATTTTTAGATACTGACCTTTATCAAACAGTATACTTCTCCAGCCTACTAGTTCTTACATGACTGTGCCTAACTGTGTCACCTGGACTTATCTACTGCCAGAGATTCAAATTCAGTCACTCTGTAGTGTGTCAGCATATACAAAATTACCTGCATGATCCTGGCATACCTTTCTGTTTAACATCCACTTCTCTAATTTCATTTTCTATTTCCTTTGTATTCCCTACAATTTTCTGCCTGTCTTTAGCAGTGTGGGATAGTATAAGAAATATTGAACTGAACTGTTCTGGTCAGAGTTCTAGTTCCTAATTTGACACTAAATTAATGTGTTCACCAGACAAAGTCTCTTAAACTCTTAACCTCAACTTAATCACCTGTAAAATTGGATTGGATAGTCCCTCCAACACTAATTTTCTATAAGCTGATAAAAAAAACACACACACACACACACACACGCAATAAACAGACCCCCAGTATAAATATTAGCTGATCCAGTCTAATAGATACAAATATATGTAAATAAAGAAGTAACAGATTATAAAGTGCATTATACTCTAATAACCATCACATAATAAATATTTAATAATATTTCACGTTATAATATATTCTGGACACAGTTGAGAAAACACATAAAATAGTGTACTACATGTCCAAATATAAACGTTAATTCTCAAGTCAGTGTTTGATTATATAACTCTATATTCTGAGGAATAGAATCTTGCATATTTTCATATTTTATAGACTGTCCCCACACATGAGATAATTCTACACATTTAATGTGTAATTTTGCTTTTCATTTACATTGACTGTGGCTAGTTTATCATTATGGAAGCTGTCACCTCTGAGGTGACCACCAGAAATATTCAAGAAGCAAGAAGCTTCTGCTGCCCCTGTTGCCACAACTGCTTCTCGAACACAGGAGGCTTAAGAATAGGCAACCAGAGCTGCAATTTATTGATTCATCAGTCTGATGAACATGTGCTATAGCCATAGCTTCTTAGTTACATGAAGGTGGGAGAATGGATGTAGAAATGCCGGTACTAGATACCTGCACACTTTCAAACTTTGTTTCAAAGAACCAAGATCTCGGGAAGAAAGATTCTGCCTTATTGTCACCCTCCAGAACTCATAACAGTGCATCTTATTAGTGGACACTAATCTGTGCCCAGACGAGAGGCATCTATCAGCTTTTAAACATCTCCCAAAGGAAGAAGAAAAGAATGAGAATTGAGATCATTTAAAGAATTCACCACAGTGTAATTGTGAATTTTCCTCTTCAAATGGGGTGAAAAGAGCAACAGTAATCTCTTTGAGTTAGTAAACGTTATCCTTGTCCATGTTACTCTATCAGCAAATAACTTAGGCTATTTTTTAAAAAGCTTTATTGAGGTATAATTGGTATACAAAGAACTGCATATATTTAATGTGTACAATTTGATGAGTTTGGACTTATGCAAACACCCATGAAACTTGGGCTATTTTAAGGTTTAGTAGATGTCAATGTGATTGATTTGACTTGAAGGATGGCAGAATATGCCCCTCCCCCCCAAAATATGCCACTTTGGCATCAAGATTATTTTGAGTTAAAGGCACTTAAAAAAAAAAAAAGAAAAAAAAAAACAACTGCAAAGGGCACCCTGATCTTCCTTTTCTTCCTAAAGCAGGAGATGAAATTCCTAAGGGGAAATGTGTCCTTCCTGTACCAAGAGGAAAGAAATATCCCTATTATCAAAGATGAGCAATCAAGGCTGAGGGAAATCTATACAAACAAACCTTGTTAAACTGACCCTTATCTACCTAGTTGTTTCTCAGTAATTAACTGTCCTGACCCAAGACTCTCTATCTTGTCATGTTTTCAAAATTGTGTACTCTTTGTCCAACTTAGCATACCAGCATTCAGCTCCTACTACTTCTTTGGGGCTTTATTTTTCTAGGGGAGTCCCCAGGTATGTGTGAAAATCTGTATGTTTCTCTCCAATTAATCTGTCTTATGCCAATTTTGCTAAGAGGATAAAGTTTTGCTTCCTCTACACACTACTTAATAACTAATCAGAAAAAAAAAATGGTTTATTTAGTTTAGTTTTTTTTGTTTTGTTTTGTTTTGTTTTTGTTTTCATTCCAAGACAGCAGATTACAGGCAGTGCTAGCTTATCTCTCCTACCTACTTGGAAGAACAAAATAGTGTGTAGCAATTCACACTGGGATCCATAGACCCTTTGAAGGGGGCAGCAGGCTGCTGCCTACACTGTGAGTAAGGCAAGGGACTGTGAGTCCTCAGAGTGTGAGAAGGGGAGAGGCTGCCTCCAGAATACACATACCTACCAGGGACCCTGAAAGCCTTGGCCAAGAGGGGAGGCCTTAACCCTACCCAGCGCAGGAACTGACTTAGATAGGGCCATGGAATATTAAAGCAGGAGCAGTGGTGGGAAGACCCTTGTGTGCACTCCCAACCTCTAGCAGGGACTAAAGGAAGTAATTTCTTATTGCTCCTCACAGGGAATCCTGCAGAGGCCAATCAAATAGTTCAGGCAGCGGTTTCAGGTTGAAAGAAGCCCCCAACTGGGTTTCACAATATAACTTCGGGGAGACAAACTCTTTGCCAGGGATGGTGGGAGGGTGAATGAAAAGCAGGCTGCAGCCATATCCATAGGCTTTGCCAGTCAATGGGGAGGGGTGTGACCTGAACGCCACAGTTCCTATCTCTGAGAGAAAAGCTTATGACCCAGGGCATTTGTAAGTTCTGAGTGCAGGATGTGTGGAACTTAGCTCACTGCTGCCAGTGGAACACTGAGGGAGTGGATCTGCCTCACCTAGTGTGTGGGAACTGTGTGGGTCTCACCACTGCCTGCTACTCCCCACTCCCTGTGCAACCTCTCCTGTGCAGCAGAGGAAGCAACATTCTTCTCTGGAACATCCATCCAGTGGCGTGAGAACCACCCCTGGCATTCACAGGGCTGCTGCTTGCCCTGCATGCAGAGAGTCAGAGGCATTAACCCACCTGACACAGCCCCCACCTGGCTTTGCCCCATCACCTGCCCTAGAAGCTTAACCCAGTTATGCTGGAGGTTGCAAATATTTTTTGTGAAAAATCAGACCTTGGGGATGACCTTGAGCTGTAGGATATAAATAATTCCCACAAGTTTAGCATTCTAATAACGGAAATCTAGGCATAAATGGGTTAACACAAAGGACAGAAACTATGAGGAGCTATATGGCCCCACCCATTGTCTAAGAAACCAGAGTAGCTCCAACCACGGCAATGTAAAGCAAGTAAAAATCCCACTGCTACTACCATAGATAGTGTTCTTTTGCAAGCACCCACTTCTGGCTGAAGGGCAATCGACACAATCCATTATAGCATCTCCTGGTAGAATAGCACTGCACCTACGAAGAAGAAAACAACTGAAGAACCTCAGCTATCACAACTGCCTGTATCACTCTGGCTAACCAGGAGGTCCTGAGTCTATCGAAGTGGCCAGTTCATTAGTACTATAACTGGCATTCCCAAATACACTAAGACTATCTATAACAAAGGAATCTCACAGAGTCTATGTCATCCCCCTGCCACCCCATTAGAGCTTTTCCTATTGGGGTAGGGGAGGCCTCCATGTACTTGTAAAAATCTGTATGCTTAGCAGTTTAGTGCTACTAATCATTGCTGGGAGACTTGAGGACCGGTCACATCACTAGATTCCCTGCAGACATTTCCCAGCACCAGCCTGGAGTATGGCAACTTCACTGAGTGGCTAGACCCAGAAGAGCAACAACACTCATAGTATTCTGGCGTCCAGGAGAAAGAAGAGTGCACAACATCAAGGGAACACCCCATGGGACAAAATAATCCAGACAAAGGGCCTCGAACACTAGATGTTTCCACTGATGGGGAGTTTCTTTCAACAGAGGCACAGTTGGAGGACTGGGCTCTAGGAAAGTTTGCAGCTCTAACCCAACAGTCTGACAGATCATGAAGGCAAAGTCAACAAAGAAACAATGGACTTAAATGACATGCTAGAAAAAAATGGACGTAACTGATATCTACAGAATATTCTAGCCAAGAACTACAGAGTATACATTCTTCTCATCACCATGTGGAACATTCTCCAAGATAGAACATATTATAGGCCACAAAACAAGTCTCAATAAATTTTATGAAATCAAAATCATATCAAATATCTTCTCAGACAACAGCAGAATAAAACAAGAAATCAACTCCAAAGGAACCCTCAAAACTATACAAATACATGGAAATTAATCATTTGCTCCTGAATGGCTTAATGATAAAATCAAAATGGAAGTTTTAAAATTATTTGAATTGAATAATAATAATAATGATATGAGTTATCAAAACCTCTGGGACACACCAAAAGCAATGCTAAGAGCAAACTTTATATTGCTAAATGCCTACATCAAACAGTCTGAAAGAGGAAAAACTGACAACCCAATGTCTCACCTCGGGAGCTAGAGAAGCAAAAACAAACTAAACCCAAAGCTAGCAGAAGAAAATAAATAATAAAGATAAGATTAGAACTAAATGAAATTCAACCAAAAAATGCAAAAGATAAAGTTGGTTGTTTGAAAAGATAAAACCAGATTAATAGACCATTAACTAGATTATCCAGGAAAAGAGGGAAGATCCAAATAATCTCTGTTCGAAATGAAACTGGAGACAGTACAACAAACACCACAGAAATATAAACAATCATTTGAAACTACTGTGAACATCTTTATGCATACAAACTAGGAAACCTAGAGGAAATGAATAAATTCCTAGAAACATACAACCCTCCTAGATTAAATTGAGAAGATATAGAAACCCCAAACAGACCAATAACAAGCAGCAAGATTGAATCACTAATTAAAATTGCCAAAAAAAAAAAAAAAAAAAAAAAAATCCCAGGACCAGATGGATTCACAGCTGAATTCTACCAGACATTCAAGGAAGAATTGGTACCTATCCTACTGAAACTACTCCAAAAGATGGAGAAAGAGGGAATCCTCCCTAAATCGTTCTATAAAGCCAATATTACCCTGGTTCCAAAACCAGGAAAGGACACAACAAAAAGAAAAGGAAACTACAAACCAATATCCCTGAGGAATATTGATGTAAAAATCCTGAACAAAATACCAGCTAAACAATTTAAACAACACATCAAAACCATATGTCATGATCAAGTGAGTCTCATCGCAGGGATGCAGGGATGGTTTAACATATGCAAGTCCATAAATGTGATACATCACATAAACAGAATCAAAAACAAAAACCATATGGTCATCTCTCAGAACTGAGCCCTTGGGAACTATAATAATTAGAGTCTGAATAAACCAGTAGGAAACGAAGAGAAAGAAAGGGTCAGCCGGTGAGTCAGTAGATGTATCAAGGAAGTATGAAATCATGTAAACAAATTAGAAAAATTAGCAGTTAAATAAAAAGTGAATATCTAACTCCATCAAGAATGATTAAGAGATTGAGTAAGATGAGGCCTGAAAGACATCCATGGGCTTGGGCAAAATGAAGTAGCTAAATCAGCAAAGTAGGTATGTAAATTTAAGCAGAGCAAAAAAGTTACTGCCAAGTTGAGAAGCTACATTAAAGAATGTTCACTTTCTTCACTCCTATTTAACATAGTTCTGGATGTTCTAGCCACAGTAATTAGGCAAGAGAAAGAAATAAAGGGTATCCAAATTGGAAAAGAGGAAATCAAACTGTCATTGTTTGCAGATGATATATGATTTATACCTAGAAAATGCTAGACTCCTCCATAAGACTCCTAGATTTGACAGACGAAATCAGTAATGTCTCAGGTTATAAAATAAATGTATACAAATTAGTAGCACTGTTATGCATTACCAACAACTAAGCTGAGAATCAAATCAAGAACTCAATCCCTTTTATAAACTGCACAAAAAATAAAATACTGAGGAATATATACTTAACCAAGGAGGTGAAAGATCTCTACAAAGAGAACTACAAAACACTGCTGAAAAACACTGATGACACGAAGAAATGGAAACCCATCCCATGCTCATATATTGGAAGAATCAATATCGTGAAAATGGCCATACTGCCCAAAGCAATCTACAGATTAGATGCAATTCCCATCAAAAAACCAACATCACTTTTTACAGACTTGGAAAAAACAATCCTAAAATTCATACGGAACCAAAAATGAGCCAGGGTAGTCAAAGCAATCCTAAGCAAAAAGAACAAATCTGAAGGCATCACATTACTGGAATTTATACTACATAGATATAGATACCAAAACAGCATGGTGCTAGCATAAAAGTATGCACATAGACCAATAAAACAGAATGGAGAACCCATAAATAAAGCTAAATATGTACAGCCAACTGATCTTTGACAAAGCACACAAAAACATAAATTGGGGAATGGGCAACTTATTAATAAATGGTTCTGGGAAAACTGGCAAGGCACCTTATACAAACATCAACTCAAGGTGGATCAAAGACTTAAATCTAAGACCTGATCATGAAAATCCTAGAAGACCATGTTGGAAAATAAATAAATAAATAAATAGAACCTAATTAAACTAAAAAGCTTTGCATATCAAAAGAAATAATAATCAGAGTAAACAGACGACCCACGAATAGGAGAAAATAATTGCAAGCTATGCATATGACAAAGGACTTGTATCCAGAATCTACAGAAAGCTGAAATAAATCAGCAAGAAAAAAAAATCCAATCAAAAATTGGGAAAAAGACATAAATAGGTGATTCTCAAAAGAAGATTTACAAATGGCCAACAAACATATGAAAAAAAATGCTCAACATCACTAATCTGGGAAATGGAAATTAAAATCATAAGGAGATACTACCCTACTCCTGCAAGAATGGTCATTATTAAAAAGTCAAAAAACAATAGATGTTAGTATGCATGTGGGGAAAAGGGAACACTTGTATACTGCTTCTGGTAGTGGAAATTAGTACAACCTCTATGGAAAACAGTACGGAAATTCCTTAAAGAACTAAAAGTACATCTACCATTTGATCCAGCAATTCCACTGCTGGTTATCTGCCAAAAGGAAAAGAAACGATTATATGAAAAAGACACTTGCACGTGTATGTTTATGGCAACACAATTCATAATTGCAAAGATGTGGTACCAACTTAAGTGCCCATCAATTAATGAGTGGATAAATGAAATGTGGTATATGTACAACATGGCCTACTACTAAGCCATGAAAAGAACAAAATAATGTCTTTTGCAGCAACTTGGATGGAGCTGGAGGCTGTTATTCTAAGTGAAGTACCACAGGAGTGGAAAACCAAAACCCGTATGTTCTCACTTATAAGTGGGAGCTAAGCTATGAGTATGCCGAGGCATACAGAGAAATATTATGGACTTTAGAGACTCAGAAAGGAGAGGGTGGAAGAGTGGCTAGGGATAAAATACTACATATTATACTACATAATAGGTACAGTGTACACTACTCATGTGACAGGTGCACTAAAATCTCAGAATTCACCATGATGTAATTCATCCATATAACAAAAAACACACTTGTATTCCAAAAGCTACAGAAATAAAACTTTTAAAAAATAATTTATGTAAACAGAAGCAGGATAGATTTATTAGTTAAATGTTAAAACTCTGGAGTAAAAATGCTAAATGGAAATATTATCTCTATCATTTTACTAATTATGTGACTGTGAGCAAATTAATTAAACTTCCTGTTTCTTTGTTATTTTCCTATTCATAAAGTGAGAGTAACAGCATTACCTGCCTCATGTTATTGTGAAGATAAAATGAGAAAATCTGTGGACAGCATTTAACCCAGAGATTGACATTTGGTATAAACATTGCTGATGATACTGTTAATTGAGTCAAACATTGTATTTTCAGCCATATCCAGGACACCATGAAGAACTTTTGAAATTACTATAGTATCCACCCATCTGTATACATCCAACTTGTCAATAAGTAATAGTTCAAATGCTGTGTATTCACATATGCATGTGCATATGATTTATTCTCAGGCTAATCTGTTGTATAATGATGGCCATATTTTATAGCTTAAAGTTAACTATATTTTGTTATGCAAGAAAAGTCCATCATCCAAAAAGATAATATAAAAGTATTTGTTATTGATGTTACAGATCTATATCTCTATTGTTATTTATAACTTCTTTCCATAGTGTTCCCGAACCAAACTGAGGGTTGGGCTGCTATTTCTCACAGTCCAATAACGAGATGCAGATGAACTGAGGAAGAGGAGAGTTTTTATTTCTGCAACCAGTTACAGCGAGAAGGCCTGGAAATTGTTGCCAGACCAACTCAAAATTCCAATGTTTTCCAGAGCTTATATACTTTTCCAGCTATATGTCTATGTGTAAGTGTGCACTCATCTAAAGACATAAGTGATTAACTTCTTTTAATCTATAATGAAGATCTGAGTCCTGAAGACCTTCCTCTAGAGCCTCAGTAAATTTACTTTAGAATCTAAATGGGTCCAGGTGCTGGAGTGATTACCCTTATATTGTCTCCTGCTAAATCATGGAGGTTTGGGGAGTTCCTTCAGATCCCCAATAAACTTGTTTGTGGAGGCCTGGGGAGTTTCTTCAGACCCCCAATAAAATTTGTTTAACCCTCAATGGGTCCTGTTAAGAATTCCTTCATTATTTTGTCACGCAGCCCAGGAAAGGCGTAGGCAAAACTCTTGGTGGGCTTTTGTTACATTCCAGCCTTTGTATAAGGGCACTGGCTCTATCACCTTTTAATATCTAAATTAACCACCCAGTCAATGCTGAAACAATTGTTATGGAGGCCTGCGTTTGTGAGACCTAGCCTGACACAACAGTACTTGATTTGAATTTTAAAATGTAACTTAACCTGATTAACGAATTTCAGACTGCATGAAGAGCATTATTCCCCAGATTACTAGCTCTCTAATATGATTATTAAGTAATGGGAACTTCCTAGGATGGTGCTTAGTATGGAGAAGGTCCTAAATAAATATTAGTTTCCTTTTGTTTCCACAGTTGCGCAAAGGCTTGGACCATGTTTGTCTCTATCTTGGAATTAATAAGAATACTCAGTGAAAATGTGCTATGGTAGAAACAAGCAATATTATATAATAATTTAAAAAAGTACGAGTTAAGTTCTCAAGGTAGATTAGAAAACACTCACAAATTTCTCCCTTGCTCTATATCTGTTTCTTTGTGCCGTCATTTGGCCTCTCTTCCTATTAAAAAGAGCATTTATCTTTCCTTTAAATCTGGGCTTGGCCATATGACACGCTTTACCTTCTGGGACATTAATAAATGTAGTGTAGAGTCATAAAAACTGTTTGCAGACTGAGTTGCTACTATTTCTTGCTGTTAGAAACCCTCCACCAGGTGAACAAGTTGGAGATGACTTCTCAAATGATGAAAAACCATACAGAGAGAGCTCAAAACCTTACCAGCTACCCTCTCCCATCTCAGATATGTGAGTGAGGTTGCCTAGATTATTCAGTCTCTTTCCAAACAAACTGGTTCAGACCAGAAGAACTGCCTAGGTAATCCACAGAACTATGAGAAAAAAACAAGGGTGTATTGTTTTAAGCCACTTACTTTGGAGGCCACTTGCTGAACAAAAATATGAAACAAAACAAAACAAATAAACCTAACTGAAAGGGTTCATATTGTCATTCTACCATTTAACATAGCTGTGTAAATTTGGGTAGCTTACTCAGTGTATTAAAAATTCAATTGGCCAGACACGGTGGCTCATGCCTGCAATCCCAGCCCTTTGGGAGGGAGGCAGGTGAATCCCGAGGTCAGGAGTTTGAGGCCAGCCTGGCCAACATGGTGAAACCCTGTCTCTACCAAAAATATAAAAATTAGCAGGGCGTGGTGGCGGGTGCTTTTAATCCCAGGTACTAAGGAGGCTGAGGCAGGAGAATTGCTTGAAACTGGGAGGTGGAGGTTGCAGTGAGCTGAGATTGCACCACTGCACTCCAGCCTGGGCAAAAGAGAGAAACTCTGTCTCAAAAAAAAAAATATATATATATATGTGTGTGTGTGTGTGTGTGTGTGTGTATACACAAACACATTATCTTACTTGGAAAATTGAAACAATAACCTGCTCCTATATGGTTGTGATGAGAATTAAAAGAGATAACTCGTTTAAAAACCTTAACACAAGAGTTGGTACATGCCAGGGATTCAGTAGCATTCACTGGCTTTGCTTTCCTTCCCGCTGACAGTTTCTTTCATAAACTGTGTTTAAAGCCCCATTGTATGTTTGTGCAAGAGGTGCCAAGCACAAAGTACCAAGCCTAAAGAAGAACTAGGATCTATAATACAGTCTGTTCTCTGTTCCCTAAGCTGTGCACTCTGGCTTGAGGATTTCTCTGCCCAGAGAAAGGGCTGCCTCTTTCTAATTCATACAGAGAGGTTAGAAGGTCTTATACTTAACAAATTTTTGTTGAATTAAATTGAATTGTGTTAAATTATTCCATAGCGAAAAGGTTGAATTTTAGAAAATAAAATAACAAAAGTTATCTTGACTGATTTCAAAGTCTAAAAGGGTCATCCAAACAAGTCCTCACCTTTCTTTGATCTCAAGTGAATTTTACATCTATCCCATTTCAATACTTAAAAACAGGGCTACAGAAATGCAGAAATGTTTCAGCTTCAGGAAAGTTAAAATGTAATACACCGTACTTTGATAGTGTCTCTTATCTTTGACCATTCTGTTTCTTTATTGTGCTACATTTGGACTTCACCTCTTGATACCATCATTTTCTCCAGTCTATCAACAGCCTCTTGCAATATTCACTTTTTAATGAGCGGTATTGTAAATGACCTAAACTGCTTGCTCATAAATACCCTCAATTTCCTTAATTCCCTTGCGCTTTTTTCTTTCACCTCATCTGCATATCAAAAAAGCCCTAATGCTGGATGAAGACCATGCCTCTTTTTATCTTCGTATGCCTTTCTCTAGCTATCCTAAAGAGGCGGGGGAAAAAGCACAAGTATATGCAAGTCTTACACATTAATATTTTCCAGCCATAGCTGGACCTTAAACATTGCTTGAAAATCCTCGCCCATTTTTCTCTGCCTTTCCTCTAAGAGTTTCAAATCTTCATCACACTTTTCAATTCCCTAATGCAAACCCATTCATCTACTTATTAACCCATTCATTCAAAAATGTGAATGGAGTTTCTACCATGCAATGTATATTTTGATGAGACCTGGAGATAAAACCGTGACCAAAATATGAATGATCTCTGCTATCACATGGTTTATATTCTAGTCATGGAAAGAGAAAATAAACCAATAAACAAAATATTACAGTTTTTGGTAAGTGTTATAGGAAAACAAAAAGGATCCTCTGAGAAAATTACAAATTTGAATAGAACAAGAAGGATGGTTAGTATTCTTAAATGTTAGAGAAGGATGCCTGAAAGAAAAAAAATTTAAACGGAGAGACAGTCTGAAGAAGAGTTGTGAAAAAATGCCCAGGCAGATAGTACACCATCAGCAAATGCAAAAAGCAAAGCGAAAGAAGAAAGAAAGAAAGAAAGAAAGAAAGAAAGAAAGAAAGAAAGAAAGAAAGAAAGAAAGAGAGAGAGAGAGAGAGAGAGAGAGAGAGAGAGAGAAAGAAAGAAAGAAAGAAAGAAAGAAAGAAAGAAAGAAAGAAAGGGAAAGAAAATTAGAATATAGTGTAGCAAATTAAAGTAGCGAAAGGTTTTATTGCAGCTTATTAGATAGCTCATTGACTTTTTGGAAGGGCAGAGGAAACAGGCTTGGAGGTCACACATGATTCTACATCCAAAATACACTGCAGTGTTGTGCCAGTGAAGAACTTCTGTCACTGTTTCTAGGATCGGAAACTTTATCTGGCATCAGTGACCATGGGCACTGGATGCCTGATTTCTCATCACTGCCCCTGAAAGTCTCCACTGCCATTCTCAACTAAACATAGATTTCATGTGGCACCTGATTTCTCATGTTTATTACTTCTTAATTGAAGTTCATTGTAAATGAGCCTCATTAGCTTAGCAGATACTAGTTTACCAGTCTGAGCCTTTGTTGTAAAGCAGCATAAAAAGTGAATCCTTGATTGACTTCTACATTGGACTGGAAGAATTCAATTAGTGAGAAATTCCCCAAATATAAGAAGTGTGTTTGACAGCTAGATACCATGATATATTTACACTGAGAAACATACTGAAAGACTTTCCGGAAGCCTGGAAGCTGGTGAGGGATGAATAACTCCTCCTTTCTCAGGCCCAGTCCCAAGGCACAAGACCACCTGCGCCAGCAGCGTGCATCAACAAGATAGCCAGAAGCAGGAAGAGAGCTGGCCGGAAGACATATACCCCCTTAAGACCAAGAGAGAGGCCGTCCAGGTAGCACGTAGCAGTTACATCAGACTGAGACACTTCCTGTTTACAGGAGACTATAAAACCCCTGCCCCTACCTGTGTACCTGGTGGCACACTCTTGGGGTTCAAACCAATACAAAAACCTTGCACATACATCCCCCAAATTTCAGAAACTTACAATGAAAGTTTATTTCTTGCTCATTTTGCATATATATACTGTGGATTCTCTGAGTCTCTGCTTTTTGCTATTCCTTGACTTTTCTCATTCATACTGAAAGAACCACCTGTATATGAATCACACCTTTCTTGTGATAGAAGCAAAACAAGGAGGCTAAGCTGTTCCATGCAACCACATTTAATGTTTCAGTTTGCTAAATATCATGGCCATCCATATTCTTTTGGCCAAAATTAAGTCTCATGGCAAGTTAAGAAAAAAATGAAATAAAAAAAATACTTCTCCCATGGGGCAGGTGGTTGAAAGGGTAAGAATGGGTGAATATTAATAAATGATAATCTATTAACACACTATGCCCCTTAGTCACAAATGTTTATTTACTACTGCACAGAAAACACACCTTCAAAAAGATACTATGGCATCAGACTCTAAGTCCATCATTTTCTGATAATCTCTGCTTTAAGTCTAAATGCGGATACTCCTCTGGCTTACACATCCATCATAAAATGGTGGAATAGTCACCAAAAAAGCATTGCTGTTTTAAGAAAGAATAATGGGAGACACAGGGCAATCAATCAGTGGTACATAAAAATCTGAAATTCAACCAGATAATGTAGGGGAGAAAAAGTAATAGTTTTCTTCCTTAACTATTGAAAGGTTAACAGCTGACATCCCTGTAACAAAAAATACTAGTTTAGCAGATACTAGTTTACCAGTCTGAGCCTTTGCTATAAAGTAGCATAGACTAAAAAAGAAAAGCATAAAACGTTTACTTAACTAAAATTTTATCTGACATGGGAGAGCTCAGAAATGAAGACCCAAAGACCCAAGGAAAACTGCATATACGTATGCTTAAATTCAATGAAGAATAGACAGTTGTGTCGAACTATGATGGGACAAAAAGGCATATGATCTAATAGGAAAACTTAGCAAGGCCTAAGTCAGAGTCTTGGCATCTCTATAATTTAATTCCTTTCTTCTGGGTATAGTGCTGGACACCTGTTTGATGAGGGTCTTATTTCAGAATCTTGCTAAAAGCTACAAGGTGACCTAACACACAATGCAACACACTTACCTTTTCTGAACTGCCCTCAGGCTTGGAAAGCATGTGGTTCCTGTTCCAAATACTTTGTCATGACATAATAAAGGCTTTATTGATTAGGACAATATTTGCAGGTGCCAATTTTTATGTTAGTTAGCTCTTGAGGATTTATGTTGTGTAACTAACAAGCCCAAAAGCTCAGTGACTGACAGCAGCACAGGTCTATTTCTCATTCCCTTTTTGTGGATTCTGTGGGATGTTTGTGCCTCAGATCTAGTCTGTGGGGCATATTTGTGTCTTCTACAATTGTCCTTTTAATTTAGACTAGGGGAAAATGTATACCCTCAATGTAGGACATGACTTTTCTCACAGAAGGGGGGAGAAACAAGAGAAGCTAAGCCAAATTATTCTATTGTATTTGTAGCTCTTGCTCAGACATGGCATGTGGCAGACCTGCTTACATTAAGCTAGAAAAAGTGTCACTTTGCCAATGGGATAAAAAATTATATTTCTTTAGAAGGCTGAGAGTAAAAAAAGAAAGGGAAAATAAATATTGGTATACAATAACACAACTTACCACAGAGGTTATGTAGGAACAAATCTCAGAGCCAAGCCCACAGGAAGTATAATAATTAGAGTCTAAATAAACAAAAAGTAAACAAAGAGAAAGAAAGGGTCAGCCATTGAGATAGTAGGTGTATCAGGGAAGTATGAAATCATGTAAACAAATTAGAAAAACTAGCAGTTAAATAAAAAGTGAACATCTAACTCCATCAAGAACCATTAAGAGATCGAGAAAGGTGAGGGCTGAAAGATGTCCATGGTTTTGGGCAAAATGAAGTAGCTAAATCAGTAAAGTAGGTATGTAAATTTAAGCAAAGCAAAAAAGCTACTGCCAGGATAAGAAGCTACATTAAAGAAGGAATAGATTTTGCAGTTACAAAATCTATTCCTTCTTTAATGTAGCTTCTTAACCTGGCAGTAGCTAATTTATCAGTACAACTGATAAATTACACTCTTTTCTTCCCTACCAAATTCAGAATCAAATGAGGAATAAGCACAGGAGTAAGATATACTGAGATCAAAACAGCAAATCTATAGCTAGTAAAACTAAACTGCAGCTAGACCTTAAGCCAATATGGACTTCTTAATTTTTTCCCCTTTTATTACATGGCTAGGATACATTCTCAGGGCAAATTGTTTCTACAGAATTTCATTTCTCCAGTCAGGTGCAAGAAAAGAAATGGTTGCCCCAGCCACTTCCATCTCATAGAATGAGTATAGAAAGAAATTGGCTTCTAGGAGTCATTAAAGACAGGCCCTTGGCCTCACTCCAAGTATATTTTCTACACAGAGTATGAACAGTAAAAAAGAATGCATCCATGCTCTGCTTAGATGTGGCAGATGATTAATTGTCTCCCAATATCACAATTCCTTCCATAACATTAGAAATGTGCCTCCTCCCCGTGGAATTTCAGCAGGGAAAATGAATGCCTAGCTAGAGGCCAAGGCTGTCTTGCTTCTTGTACCATCCAGATGCAATGATAAATGAAGTGATATAAACAAATTCCAGGTCACATCCTTAAAAAGAAAATATACTACCATCTATTTTGTCTTTCTTCCTGTCTGGATCCAAAGACATGGTACAAAATAGTACATTAGACAAAGTCACTACTTTCTAAGGATAACAGAGTGACTCCACCAGCCTGGATCTCTGGATAACCTTTTGGTTGAGTCACCAAGACATTCTAAAACCTTCATATTCCTCTAGAATTTTACATGAAAAATAAATTCTTTTTTGTTTGACTGACTGTATTTGGGGGACTAGCAGGTATAGTAACTTATGCTGCATTGTAATTAATAATTGATTTGGAACCTACTAATATAATGCTGCCATAATAAAAATCACAAATTAAGCATCAGCTTTCCAGGTGGGCTGTACACATCCGGACATAAAATTTTCATTTTAAAAATCTGGTAACCTTTATTATGTCATGACAAAGTATTGGGAAAGTGAACCACATGCTTTCCAAGCCTGAAGGCAGTTCTGAAAAGGTAAGCGTGTTGCATTATGTGTGACTTCACCTTGCGGCTTTCGGCAAGATTCTGAAAGATGCAAATGAAGATAGGAAAAAATAGCCAGATTGCAAGCAGAGTTGGAATGGAACATATTTTTGTCAAAAGAAAAGGTTTTTTGTTACCTTTGTCTATTTATGCTGTTATAACAAAATGCCATCAAGTAGGTAGCCTATAAACAATAGAAAATTATTTATTGTAGTTCTGGAGGCTGGGAAGTCCAGGATTAAGATGCCAACAGATTTGGTGTCTGGTAAGGGTCCACTTTCAGGCTTATATATTGCCTTTTTTTTCTGTATTCTCACATGGCAGAAGAGGTAAAGGGTCTCTCTCTGGCCCTTTTTTATAGGGCCGCTAATCTCATTTGTGGGATATATCCCCATGACCAATCACTTCCCAAAGGAAGAGATTATTCCCCAACTCCTAACCACTCCACACCTAATACCATAACCATGGAGATCAGAATTTCAGCATATCAATTTTTAAACCACAGCACACACAAACTACAAGCCACCTACATTTAGACTGTAGCACTTGTCCTGTGTCTTCAATTGACATTGACTGAGTTTAGTGTTGTATTGGAAACAGCAGTGTTGCAGTTTTTTCTACATGCTGCTACCAAAAGTATCCCAATAACTTTTCCCAATGTTTCTTCCTAAGATTTCTCAGCCAGATATAGGAGGAAGCCTAGTAATGGAGACCATATTATGGTTTCTTTCCTAGCCAAGACTGTTTATTCTCTTATATAGCCTCAAGTCACTTCAGCTAATTTAAGGAAAAAGTAGACCTAACAATGTAATAAATAAAAAGCCTGATTGATTAAAAAACCATTATAATATAATGGTCATGTAGGAACCTTTCAGAAAGCAAGCCAAAGTCAAGGATGACAATGGATAAATCAGACACGAACTAGAGTCTAACCAAGCAGTTTTTCCACTGATAATTCAAAAAGGCTTTATAATTCCTGCCCAGCAGTAGTTTGTCATTGCCATGCATTAGTGACTGCTACGCATTCTTCAATTCCAAATGGCCAAAATTGGCCTTTGGTTATCAATACTCTATTTCTGTTTCCCATTTTTCTGTGTATTAGGGGTGTGCGTGTGTGTTTTGTGAAAATTGGGGAGAAAGAGAAATGATTTATTTATTAATTTATATATCACCAGATTTTGAGGTGTAACATCCAAACTCAACAGAGAGCATTGCATATTACCCAGTGACTCTAGACTTTGTGTAGAATGCAGTGACTACATGGAAGGTTGTATTACATATTTGGGTATAAGAGTGGGGAGAATGTTATATATTGATACTTGAGTAGCCAGAGAGGAAGAGATTGTTAATCATTTCTTAGCATCCACTCATCCATTTGTTAACAACCATCCCTCTCCCCTCAATTTTGAGCCACAATACCCCAAATATAAGGCACATTTCTGAGCTTCTCTTGAGACTAAGTGGCCACAAGGGCATATTGCCCTCCATTTCCTTTTTCCCTGCTGGCTGGAAGATGGTGACAACTGGAATAGCCACCCAAAAACAAGAAATGTATGCTAGAAATTGAAGGTAACAGATGCTCTCTCAGCCAACAGGCCTAATACTCTTGAAACTACTACCAGCCTCTGGGCCAACAAGTAAAAGAGAAATAAACTTCTGTTACATACAATGAATCTTTATGGCTTTAAAACAAACAAACAAACAAAAACAAACAGAAACTCAACCCATACCATAACTAATTCAATAAGCCATTTGTGTTTGTTCTGCTCTATCTCCCAAAATCAAGAATCACGTAGGTCATTCATCTTAAGTGAAACATCGAGTGAGGTGAACTGGAAGTATAAAAGTTATCCTCCCAACATAGTTTTCTTCTAGTTGGTGTAGCAAGAGTATTGATCTTACTTAATTTAGATGAAGTAGACACTGTTTATGCAATAGCACTCTCAAGAATCAGTGACAGTAAGGGGAGTAAAGAATTTAAGCAGTTTCAAATAACGGTGAGATATTTTTTAAAAGACTAGAAGATATTTGTAAGCAATGTTATGATAGGGATTCTGATAGATAGCTCCATAGAACTGGAGATGAAAGTTTAAAAATGCAAATATTTGATGGCTCCTTCCTAGATACATTAAGTCAAATTTGTTCAGGAGAACTAAGCAAGTGATGGAAAAGTTTTTTGTTGCTTTGTTTGGCTTAAAATTTTATTTTTTGGGGGGCAGTTTTAGGTTCAAAGCAAAATTGAATAGAATGTACAGAGATTTCCCATATACCCTCTGCCCCCATACATATATAGCCTCCTCCAATATCAACATCGCCCACCAGAGTATTACATTGTTATAACTGATAAACATATATTGACATATTATTACCTAAAGTCTGCAGTTTACATTAGGGTTCACTCTTGGTGATGTGCATTCCGTGGTTTTGAATAAATGTGTAAAGACAAGTGTGCCCCATTGTAGTGTCATTTCAGGGTATTTTCACTTCCCTAAAATTCCTCTGTGCTTTACCTATTCATCTCTCCCTCCTCCCTATATTCTGGCACCCAATTATCTTTTTAGTATCTTCATAGCTATACCATTTGCAGAATCCTATAGATGGAATTATACACTATGTAGCCTTTTCAAATTGGCTTCTTTCACTTAATATGCATTGTTTCCTCCATGTCTTTTCATGTCTTGATTACTCATTTCTTTTCAGTACTAATAAGAGTATCTGCATGAACTACAGTTGTTTTATACATTAACCTACTGAAGGACATATTGCTTGCTTCCAAGTTTGAGCAATTACAAATACAGTGCTATAAGCATCTGTGTATAAGTTTTTGTGGGGACGTAAGTTTTCAAATCCTTTGGGTAAATACCAAGAAATGTGATTGTTGGGTCAAATGGTTAAGAGTATGTTTAGATTTGTAAGAAACTGCCAAACTGACTTCTAAATTGACTACCATTTTGCATTCCCACCATCAATGGATGAGAGCTCCTGTTGTTCTTCATCTTCACTAGCATTTGGTGTTTGGTTAATGTTCTGAATTTTAGCCATCCTGATAGGTGTGTAGTGACATCTCATTTTAATTTGCATTTCCTTAATGACATATGATATGGAGCATCTTTACAAATGTTTATTTGAAACCTGTATACCTTCTTTGATGAGGTTTCTGGTAAGGTATTTGGCCCATTTTTTAATGTTGTTCATTTTCCTGTTGTGAGTTGTAACAGTTCTTTGTTTATTTTGGAAAATAGTCCTTTGTAAGACATGTCTTTTGCAAATGGTTCCCCCAGTCTGTCATTTGTCTGATCATATTTCTGGTAGTGCCTTTCATAGAGCAAAAATGTTCATTTTAATAAAGTCTAACTTATAAGTTCTTTTTAACATGAATCTTGTCTTTGGTATTGTATTTAAAAGTTCACAACCAAACCCTAGATATCTAAATTTTCTCCTATATTATCTTCCAGGAATTTTATATTTTGCCTTTTACAATTAAGTCTATAATTCATTTTAAGTTACTTTTTGTGAAGAGTGTAAAGTTTGTGGTTAGATTCTTTTTTTTTTTTTTTTTTGTACATAGATGTCCAGTTGTTTCAGCATCATTTGTTGTGAAGACTACCGTTGTTTCATTGCATTGCTTTTGCTCCTTTGTCAAAGTTTAGTTGCCTATACTTATATGGGCCTATTTTGGAGCTCTTTATTCTGCTCCACTAAATGATTTATCTGTTTTTTTGTTGCCAGTTCCACACTGTCATGATTGCTGTAACTTTATATTAAGTCTTAAGTCAGGTAGCGTTAGTCTTTGTTCTTCTTCAATATTGTGTTGGCTATTCTGGGTCATTTGCTTCTCTATATAAACTTCAGAATCAGTTTGTTAATATCAACAAAATAATTTGCTGATATCTTTATTGAGATAACGTTGAATCTATCCATTAAGTGGGAAGAACTGACATCTTCATAATATTGTCTTCCGATTCATGAACATAAAATATCTCTTATTTTAGTTCTTTAATGCCTTTCAACAGTTTTATAGTTTTCCTCATACAGATCATAATATCTTTCTTCAGAGTTTTGTAGTTTTCCTCATTTATATTGTTCACATATTTTGTTAGATTTATACATTCCAAATGTTTGAGGTGTTAATGTAAATAATAATGTATGTTTAATTTCAAATTACACTTATAAATTGCTAATGTATAGGAAGGTGGTTGACTATTGTATGCTAAACTTATGTCTTGCAACCTTGCTTTAATACTTATTAGTTTCAAGAGTTGTTTTTTACCAGTTCTTTCAGATTTTACACATAGAATATAATATTATGATCAAAGATACTTTTATCTTTTTCTTCCTAATCTAAATATCATTTATTTTATTTTCTTCTCTTACTGAATTAGAGAGTAATTCATCTAAAATGCTGAAAAGGAGTGGTAAGAGAGAACATCCTTATCTTGCTCCTGATCTTAGGGGAAAAGCTTGTAATTTCTTATCATTAAGTATGATGTTAGTTGTAGGTTGTTTATACGTTGTTTAGTTGAGGAATTCCCATTTAGTTCCTAGTTTATTGAGAGTTTTTATCATGAATGGGTGTTGGATTTTGTCAAATGCTTTTCCTGTACCTATTAATATGAGCATGTGATTTTTCTTCTTTGCTTTGTTGATACGATGAAATATATTAATTGACTTTTGAATATTGAACCAACCTTGCATACATGGGATAAATCTCACTTAGCCATGGTATATTTTTATTTTTATATATTCTTGGATTTTAATTGCTAATATATTGTTGAGAATATTTGCATCTCTATTCATGAGAGAAATTGATTTGTAGTTTTATTATAATGTCTTCCTTGGGTGTTGGTATTACTGTAATGCTAGCCTCATACAATGAATTAGAAAGCATTTCCTCTACTTTTGACTTCTGCAAGAAATTGTTGAGAATTGGTATAAATTTGTCTTTAAATATTTAGTAGAATTACTGGTACATTTAGGCCCAGTGCTTTACATTTTAGAAGGTTATTAATTATTAACTAAATTTATGTAATAGAATTAGGCCTTTTCATATTGTCTATTTCTTCTTGTGTGAGTTTTATTGGGTCTTTCAAAGAGTTGGTTTATTTTGTGAAGGTTATTCAATGTGTTGGCATACATTTATTCATAGTGTTCCTTTGTTGTTCTTTTAATAGTCATGAGATCTGTTGTGATATCATTCTTTCATTATTGACATTAGTAATTGTGTCTTGTCTTTCTTAGCCTGGCTACAGGCTTATTAGTTTTATTAATTTTTTGAAGGAAACAGCTTTTGATATTTTTTATTTTCTCTACTGATTTCCTGCTTTTAATGTTATTTATTCCTATTCTAATTTTATTTATTTTGTTCTGCTTAGTTTTATGTAATTCGTTCTTCTCTTTCTAGTTTCCTAAGTGGAAGCTTGGATTATACATTTTTTTAGTTTTCAAATATTTGGATTCTATGGTATAAATTTTTCTCTAAGCACTGTTTTCCTGCATTCCTGTGTTTTACTTTCATTCAATCTAAAATGCCTTTTAATTACTCTTTAATATTTTGAGATTTTCCAGCTACATAGCTATTATTGATTTCTAGTTTAATTTCACTGTGGTCTGAGAGCAGCCATATGATTTCTATTATTTTTAATCTGTTAAGGTGTATTTTATAGTCCAGGATGTGGTCTATCTTAGTGAATAGTTCATGTGAAGTTCAGAAGAATTTGTAATATGCTATTGTTGCTGTTATTTGGAACAAACTATTATCTGTCTGATCAATTAAGAGTAAGTAAATTAAAAAGTAAAAGTTTTCTTTTTTTTAGATGGAGTTTTCGCTCCATCGCCCAAGCTAGAGTATAGAGGTGGGATCTCAGCTCACTGCCATTTCCACTTCCCAGATTCCAGCAATTCTCCTACCTCAGCCTCCTGAGTAGCCAGGATTATAGGCACCCACCACTATGCTCAGCTAATTTTGTATTTTTAGTAAAAATGTGGTTTCACAATGTTGGCCAGGCTAGTTTTGAACTCTTGACCTCAAGTGATCTGCCCGACTTGGAACCCTGAAGTGCTGGGATTTCAGGCATGAGTCACTGACCCCAACTAAAACCTTTAGTTTACTTTCACTTATTTATTCTCTGATGTTTTTCCTTTCTTTATGTAGATCTGCTACAGCATGAAAGTTGTGTCTCCCCTAAGCTCCTCTATTGAAACTCTAACTCCCAGAGTAAGAGCATTGGAGGTGGGGACATTTGGAAAATGACCAGGTCTGAGGACAGAACCTTCATAAACAGGATTAGTTCCCTTATAAAACAGGCCTAAAGAAGTTCATTTGCTCCTTTCACTATGTGACGACACAGCAAGAAGGTGGCAACTATAAGGATTGGACACTCACTAGACACAAAAACTTCTAGTGACTTGATCTTGATCTTTTCACACTCCAGAACTGTGAGAGGCAAATGCTTGTTGTTTGTAAGCCACCAAATTTGTGGTATTTTTTGTTATAGCAGCTCAGGTAGACTAAGACCAGATGAAACTGTCTGACCTACATAATTTTCTTTCTCTCTGAAGAAAATGAAATCTTTTTTTTTTTTTTTTTTTTTTTGAGATGGAGTTTCACTCTTGTTGCCCAGGCTAGAGTGCAATGGCGTGATCCTGGCTCACCGCAACCTCCACCTCCCGGGTTCAAGCGATTCTCCTGCCTCAGCCTCCCGAGTAGCTGGGATTACAGACATGCGCCACAATGCCTGGCTAATTTTCGTATTTGTTATTAGAGATGGGGTTTCACCATTTTGATAAGGCTGGTCTTGAACTCCTGACCTCAGGTGATCCACCTGCCTTGGCCTCCCAAAGTGCTGGGATTACAGGCATGAGCCACCATGCCTGCCCTATGAAATCTCTTTTGATATTTCATACAAGGCAAGTTCTGGTGGCAACAAATCCCTCAACTTCTGTTTGTGTAAGAAAGCCTATTTCTGCTTTACTTTGGAAGAATCATNTTTATTTATTTATTTATTTATTTATTTATTTATTTATTTATTTTTTTTTGAGATGGAGTTTCACTCTTGTTGCCCAGGCTAGAGTGCAATGGCGTGATCCTGGCTCACCGCAACCTCCACCTCCCGGGTTCAAGCGATTCTCCTGCCTCAGCCTCCCGAGTAGCTGGGATTACAGACATGCGCCACCATGCCTGGCTAATTTTCGTATTTGTTATTAGAGATGGGGTTTCACCATTTTGATAAGGCTGGTCTTGAACTCCTGACCTCAGGTGATCCACCTGCCTTGGCCTCCCAAAGTGCTGGGATTACAGGCATGAGCCACCATGCCTGCCCTATGAAATCTCTTTTGATATTTCATACAAGGCAAGTTCTGGTGGCAACAAATCCCTCAACTTCTGTTTGTGTAAGAAAGCCTATTTCTGCTTTACTTTGGAAGAATCATTTTGCAGGGTACAAAATCCTAGTTAGGTGACTTTTTTCTCTCAACACTTCAAATATTTCACTCCACTCTCTTCGTGTGTGCATAATCTCTAGGAAGGTATTGGATGTAATTCTTACCTTTTCTCCTCTGTAGTAAGGTGTTTTAGTCACCCTCTGGTTTCTTTCAAGATTTTTTTCTTTATCTTTGATAATCTGAGGGTCAAATATGATATGTCTATGTGTAGTTTTTGGGGCATTTATCCAGCTTACTGTTTCAAGTAAGCTGGATCCATGATTTGGTGTCTGAAAATAATTTGAAAAAATTCTGTCCTTTTTTCTTTAAATATTGATTTTATTTATTCCTTTCTTCTCTTTCTGGTATTCTCATTACACATATTAAACTTCTTTCTGTTGTCTCACAATACTTAGATATTTTATTCTATTTTTTTCTTTTGTCTGTTTGCTTTCAAGTTGGATTTCCATTGTCATATTCTCAATCAAGCTCAGAGATTGTTTCCTCTGGAATGCCTAGTCTACAAATGAGCCCGTCAAATGCATTTATTATTTCTGTTGTGGTGTTTTTGATCTCTAGGATTTCTTTTAGATTCTTTCTTAGAACGTCTATCTCTCTGCTTACATTGCCCATCTGTTCCTTTACACTGTCTATCCATTACAGCTCTTAACATATTAATTATTGGTGTTTTAAATTCCCAGTCTGATTATTCCAATATTCCCACCACATTCAAAGCTGGTGCTGATGCTTGTTTTGTCTCTTCAAACTGTGCTTTTTTGCCTTTTGCTATGTCTTTGTTTTTTAATAAGCCTGTGCCCCCGGACTGTGAATGTTACACATTCTTCTTGTTATTTTCCTCCTCTTAGGTGGAACAGGGTGGGTAGAATGGGTTGGCATTGGGTATTTCCCTTCCTCCACGTAGAAGACTAGAGTAGGTGGAGTTAGGTATTTCCCTTCCCCCAGGTCAGTTAGGCTATAATTAAACAGTTTTCCCTGAGGCCATCCCTTGTTAAGTAGAATAGAATTTTTTGTTGTATTTCAAAATAACTACCTTTCCCCTTCCCCTGCCGGAAGCAAGAGGGTATTTTTCTTCAATACTTACTCTGAGAAAGTTGTCAAGATTCCAGAGGTAGAACTCAATAGTGTGGGGAACCCCCTAATCCCCAAAACTGGGTCCACCTGGAGCTTCTAAGTCTCCAGCAATTTATCAATTACAGTTTAGATTTCCTACCTTGGCACTGGTTCCTGGAGAAGTTTCTACTTATGAGTTTCTATTCCAGGAAGTTGTAGATCTCTGTATGCACCTATCTATCTCTCCAATTTGTGGGGCAGGGTTTTGCCTTGTGACATTGCTTCTCTTACAGACCTAAGATCTGTTAATTTTTCAGTTTGTTCAGCTTTTTTACTTGTCCTTAGGATGAAGTGGTGACTTCCTACCTCCTTACATACAAAAAAGCGATTTTTTTAAAATAATACAATGGATGATGACTTATTAAAAAAAAAAAAAGGAAGAAAGAAAATGGTTGATTCAGAGATCCTGGGTGTCAGAAATTAAATTTAGGTTTCACTGGCAAAGATATAGGAAGCTGTTGCCAGTAGGTAGGATCTGGAAAGCATCATTGATGTGGCTGGTAAAACTTAAGAAGAGACATAACTCAACTAATGCCAGTTTGAATTTCAGTCAGATTGAAGACACAACCAGTTATTATGTCAAGGGCAAGAATCAACTGTCCATAATCAGAAAGCAATCTTGTTTTCCTTGGCTGGATAAGTGAAGCACTGTTTAATTAGTAAGTGTAGTTATAATACTGGTATGAAAGTAAGAGATAATTGAATAAACTGCATGGAATTGATAATGTATGTCAAAATCATGTGTAGACATAATGATAAGCATGAAGTCATTGAAACACATTGTGGTATCGCATTTGTTTTTTAAATATATTTTTTGAGATTTTTTGAGAGAATCAAGCATATAAAATCTGTAATTTAATAAATTGAGTAAAAACTTAAATACAAGAAACATTCAGTTTCTTTTTTACAAAACACAGTATGGAAGTGAAAAGGTAGAAAGAGAAAGACATATGTTACAGCAGATAAGTGGAAAATAGAAGATGTATAACTTACAAAGACAAGAAAAAATAGGATCAAGTGCACATGTGGAATAATTGGGCTTAGAAGAAGTGAGGTGCTTTCACCATTTTAGTAAAAGTGGAGAAAGTGAACATGAGTGCAACTGCAGGTAGATGTATAAATTTAGTAACGGGAAAATGAATGAGTCCCATTTGATGTCTTCAATTTTCTTAGTAAAGTGTGTGGTGACACTATTATTTTGGAAAGAAGAAGAGAGTAAGCAATGTAAGTCAGTTAAAAAGGGCTGGACATGGTGCCTCATGCTTGTAATCCTAGCACTTTGGAGGATTGCTTGAGGTCAGGAGTTTGAGACCAGCCTGGTCAACATAGTGAGAACCTATATCTAAAAAAAAAAAAAAAAAAAATTAATGAGCTGAGCATGGTGGTACACATCAGTAGCACTGGAGGCTGAGTCAGGAGGACCACTTGAGCCCAGGAGTTCCAGACTACAGTGAGTTATGATCATGGTACTGCACTCCAGGCTAGGTAACAGAGTGAGACCCTATCTCTAAAAAACAATAAATAAATAAAAGAAAATACAAAGAAAAATTACAATCTTAGAAGATGAGCAAGAAAATTTTCTAGGTAAAAATAATTGGGTTTCTGGTAAGTGTTAAGTTGCAACTTGAATTTATATTCATGAATTTAAAATGAAATCATGCAACCTTGCCCGATGTTATTGTCCGCTAGCATTCGGTAGCATTAATACATCATAAATAAAGAAGATAAGTATGCTGAACTAATGTTTCCTACCAGGCATGTGTAAAAGAAGAGACGGAGGGAGTTGAGAACCCTTGACAATAAGTGACTACAAATATAATGCTATGGGGTAAGAAAGGAAGTGAAGTAAACAAGGGACTGATGAATGGCAAGAAAACAATAGTCAGTGGGTTAGAGATCTTGTTGAGGTTGAAAAATTTCTACTATTTTATGAAATAGTAGACACCAATCTCTTTATTAGCATCCAATATGTATTTCACAATTCTCACTTTCTGGTAATAACTTACTTCTGTTTTATTCATATTTCTCTGGAGGAAAAAAAGAATAATACAGTCAGAAGAAAAGTTCACAAACTTCTCAATTATCACCACCATCTACCAGCTGACCTGGCTCAGCACATGTATTTTATTAATTCACTCCTGTTACAAGAGATAAACTGCTCAAAATCCTATCCAAGGCCAAACCCTTCACTTTTACACAGGATGCATCCCTGCTTTGGCTGCTTTTCTTCTCTCTCTTGCATTGTTAATTTCCTTTTCTAACCTGGAACATAACCACCAGCCAAAAACATGCACTATCATTTTTATTATCACAAAAGAGGTTTTCGTTTTTTTTTTTTTTTAATTTGACCTTACAAACCTTCCACCTACCAACACATTTCTCTGCCTTTTATGAAACAATAAAATGCTTTGAAAGCAGCACCTATAGCCATCATCTCCAATCTGTCTCCTTTCCTCTCTTGAACCCAATCCAATCACATTTTTATCCTCCCAACTCCACATTAACTATTATCTTCAATGTCGCTATAGACCTTCAGATTGCCAGAACCAATATTTACCTGGGTTTCTCAGTCACTTGGATATGGTTTAGATATTTGTCCTCTCCAAATCTGATGCTGAAATGTAAGAGGTGGGGCCTGGTGAGAGGTGTTTGGGTCATGGACATGGATCCCTCATGAATGGCTTGATGCCTTCCCCACAGTAATGAATTCACACTCTATGAATTCACACCAGATTAGGTTGTTTAAATGAGTGTTACACCTCTCCCTCTCTGTCTTGCTACCCCCTCACCATATAACGCATCTGCTCGCCTTTTGCCATCCGCCATGGGTAAAAGCTTTCTGAAGCTTCACCACCAGACGATGCTAGTGCTATGCTTGTACAGCCTGCAGAACCATCAGCCAAATAAAATTCTTTTCTTATGAGTTAACCAGTCTCAGGTATTGCTTTATAGCGATGCAAAATGAACTAACACACACTCAGACCTGAAATTCTTTCTTTTCTTAGCTTCCAGGATGCATGCCTATTTTGGCTGTTCTTGCTTCGTTGTAGTTAACTTTTTCCCAGGTTCCTTTGCTGGCTTCTCTTAATCTTGTGAGCTTTGGAAATCAGACTACCATGAAGCACCATCCTCAAACTCCATCTCTCCTTTATCTACACTTACTCCTTTGGTTATCTCATCTAATCCATGACATTAAAAGACACCCACATGATGAATAGACCTACATCTGTATCTCCAAACTAGATTTCCCTTAAACTCAGGCTCACCCTTCCTATATGATATCTCCATTCAGATGTCTGCTAGAGCAGCAGTCCCTAAACTTTTTTGTACTGGGGACCAGTTTCATGGAAAACAATTTTTCCATGTACTGGGTTGAGGCAGTTAGTGGAAGGGTATGGTTTCAGGATGAAATTGTTCCACTTCATATAATCAGGCATTAGATTCTTACAAGAAGCGTGCAGCCTAGATCCCTCACATGCACCATTCACAATAGGGTTCACAATCCTATAAGAATCTAATGCCACCGCTGATGTGACAGGAAACAGAGCTCAGGCAGTAATGTTTACTCACCTACCTCTCACCTCCTGCTGTGCAGCTCAGTTCCGAACAGGCCATGGGGACCAGTACCGGTTGGGGACCCCTGTACTAGAGACTTAAAGCTTTCTATGTCCCAAACTAAATTCCTAAGTTTCAACCCCAAATCCTGTTGTGAATGATTTTTAGTAGTAACTAAGATAAAAAATTTTTGGAGTTAACCTGCCTCTATTTCTCCACACCAACATATCTTTTCTCTTACCTTTAAAATATGTATCTAATCCTATCACTTAGATCTCTTGGACTTCTACAACTGTAGTCCAACCTAGCTTAATCTTTCCTGAATTATTGCAAGAGAATTCTGTTTTCACTGCTGATATCCTTAATCTGTTTAGTCTTCTCTCTGCACCACATAAAGTGATAATTTTAAAATATATGTTGTGCAATTCCTATACACCCTTCAATGATTTTCTGTCATAATTCAAAGTAAAGTTCAAAGTCCTTGCAGTGGATTACAAGGTACTGTAAGACTGAGTTTCCTGCCATCTCACTAACCTCACAGCTACCCAACAGTATAGACGTTTTCTTTTGTTTCATTTAAAGGCTTTAATATTTTGCCCAGGGTTCTCACTCTTAATACTGGGTACAGTAGGGGTTTTGAGGCTTGACTCCTCTAAGGGACATAAAAGAAGTATTTTTTTCACTCCCAGCAGAAGATCTAATGTACCTCACTGGGAAAAATAGCATTATCAAGCATGGTCTACAACAAGCATGATCTGGAACCACAAGCATGATCCTATTGATCCATAAACATTTAACCTGGAACATAAGCATCAACCCAATACCCTGATGTTATTATTATTATTGCTATATCAAATATATTTTTTGGCCGGGCACATTGACTTACACCTGTAATACCAGCACTTTGAGAGGCCAAGGTAGGAAGATCACTTGAGCCCAGGGGTTTGGGACCAGCCTAGGCAACATTGTGAAACCCATCTCTAAAAAAAAATACAAAAATTAGGTAGGCATGATGGCTGGTGTCATTAGTCCCAGCTACTCAGGAGGCTGAGGTGGGAAAAACGATTGAACTTAGGAGGTCAAGGTTACAGTGAGCCATGATTGTGCCACTGCACTCCAACCTGGGAAACAGAATAAGACCCTGTCTCTTAAAAATTTTTTTTAATTAAAAAAATATATATACACATATACACAGACACATATACATATGTATTTATATATATGAGATATAAATCTGATATATAAGATATATATCTTATATATAAATGCATATAAATTTATATATTTTATATATACATATATAAATTTTATGTATACTTTTGCATATTTTATAAAATATTTTATATATTTATATGAAGTATCTCTAGATATACATTTCTGTTATTATTGCTTATATCAAAACAGATCTTTTTTAACCTCGACCACTCATCCTCTTTCAGCTACCAATATACTTATCTGTTTTACCTTATGTACTCTCATTTTTTTTTTTTTTTTTCCAAAATACCTTTATCTCCTTACTTCCACTTTTGGAAGAAGATAACATGCCTTTTCGGATGCCCTATTTCTATTCAAGGACAATTCCTCCACCTTCCTTCTTATCTCTTTAAACTACATTTATCTATCAATTAGCCCTTTTCTATATTTGTGTTTGGTCTCTCTCATTCTGCTTGCTTTTTTTCAACTTTTAAATATCAACAAAATGAGTCCATTGTGAAAAAAAAACCAAGCACATTTCCTTTGACTCTATTTCCCCTACAGCTTTACTTTGTTTTTTTTTCTTTTCACTACAAAGGTCCTTAAACAAATATTGAGTCTTCTTTTCCTTATATTACATTCACTTATCTATCTATTGTTAGTTGTCTTTACTAACACACTCAACCTAAATCGCTTTAGAAAAAGGTAACCAATGATACTCTTATTGTTTAATACAACAAAAAATCTTTCTTTTATCCCCTTTCTTTCTTCCTTCCTTCCTTCCTCCCCTTCCTTCCTACCTTCCATCCATCCTTCCTTCCTTTCTTTTTTGGCAAGACCTATCACTAGTGCCTGGTAATAGAGTGTTTTGATTTTATGTTGCATCCAATGCAAACCCACAAACTCTGTGAAAGTGTTTTCAGAATTGACAGGTATTCTGTCTAGCCAAAGAGTGGGCATGATATTTGGCAAGAATCAATGGTTCTAAAGTTGAGGATCCTAGTCAATTTTAGATCATTCATCAACACAATTTGCAGCAATTACATCCTATTGGCCACAGACCAAAGTGATTTGTTGTTGTTAGAAAATACATGCCAACACACAGTGGTGCTTCTGAGACCTCCAGGGGGCACTGAGAGGGTTCTTGGAGGGTAAAAAGTTGGTTGTCATGGAAACAAGATAGATCCTCAGGAACAGAGAGAGCTTTTGAAGAAGGCTTCTGTTTTTCCTGTCTCTGTTAAAGGGAGAGAAACCCATATTCCAGATAGCTCAGGAGGATTTTCATAGAAACAAACTCCCAGGCAGAAACCAAAGTTTTTTTTTTTAAAAAGAAAAAGCACAGATAAACTTCCTCTATAGAACTTAAATTCCACCAAATGAATTTACAAACAAAACAATGTTAGCAATTATCAATTTTGACCCAACCGTACCTGGTACCACCTGCTCCATCAGACAGGCATTGTACTAGAGAGAGGCAGCATTAACCGTTCTTTGAGCAGCCACCTGGGGAGTGGTCACACTTTGCCTTCTTGCTTCAGCCTGTCTGTCTCATCTTCTCACCAGCTGTTTGCCATTGGAAATCAGTTGCTGAAGCCAAACTCAGCTATTCACCACGAATCCCTAGCTCTTTGTTGTTCCTGGAAGGCTGCCCACCTCCTGCAGTGCTCTCTCCACCTCCTCTCTGTTTGGGAATATTTTCTCCATTCTTTGAGGATCTAATCAAGTCTTTTAATTTCCTAGAAGACTTCCCCAACTATGACTGCGTTTGCTAACATCTTTAAACCTTTAAAACTACGGTAGCTTCTTTTACTTACTTTTTTTTTTTTTTTTTTTAACTATACTACTATCCTCCCTCATTAGAGTTAATTTCCTTAAAGGACCAAACTGGCTCACCATTACGTCCATACCACAGACAGTCCATGCTTATGAAAGACAGAAGAATAAAACACTAATTATGAATTAATAATAATAAATATGATATAGTACAATCATTCTTTTTGGTGGAAATTTCTGTTTTTATTAGTAATTGTCAAACATGTGCCATGAGTGTTTAAGATTTACTTCTGACTCCTGTGGTCTATTCAAGATTCATATATGCTGTATCTTCACCTTCATGTGTATCAGGCCTCTGAGCCCAAGCTTGCACGTATTCATCCAGATGGCCTGAAGCAAGTGAAGAATCACAAAAGAAATGAAAATGGCTAGTTCCTGCCTTAACTGATGATGTTACCGTGTGAAATTCCTTCTCCTAGCTCATCCTGGCTCAAAAGCTCTCCAACTGAGCACCTTGTGACCCCCACCCCTGCCAGCCAGAGAACAATCCCCTTTGACTATAACTTTCTACTACCTTCCCAAATCCTATAAAACGACCCCACCCCATCTCCCTTTGCTGACTGACTCTCTTTTAGGACTCAGCCCACCTGCACCCAGGTGAAATAAACAGCTTTATTGCTCACACAAAGCCCGTTTGGTGGTCTCTTCACACAGACGCGCGTGAAATTGTGAACATTTTTTTACCTGTGGCCTCATTTTATTTTTTTAACAATAATCTGAATGTGGTTAACCAAAAACAAAATTTCATAGGTGGAATAGTTGGAGTAGTATAGGTCCTGAAGAATTCAAAACTCTTAAATTACATGTGGAAAGTATTTGGCAACAGATATCTTTCTCCAATTCTATCTCTTTAAGGTGATTCCTTTGAGTAAAATATAATACTTTTTAAAGCAATATGTAATAGCATTGCTTTGATAAATTATAGAGGTGTTCATATTGAGAATATCACACTTTGTTGGCATGCTATATTTTCTGACCACAGTGGTTCTATTATGGAAACCAAAAATAAAATTTGAAGTCCCCCAACTAACTGAATGGACCCCTCCTCTCAGCTAAGGGCATTCTAAAGTAAACTTGAAGCACTAGTTCAGGCCATGATGGGAATGGGTGGTCAAACAGGCTTCATTACACGTTTCTCCCTTTGGAATTCAAGCACAACTGATCAGCATTAACATTAAAACAGAGAACTTAAGACTGACAAAACAGACTCTTTTTAGCAATAGACACCAAAGTGACAAGACAGTAGGCCCTGAAAGAAATTGAGGTATTTTACACCAGAAATATATTTCCTTGACGTATTTTGAAATGGCCCTGCAAAGCTGTGTTTTGTGGGGGAAAAAAAAATGTACATTCTATAGAGAATTCCTTTCCTTTTCCAGGTCTTTTTCCTGATCCAGGAGAGAATTAACTAAGGGTCTGGCAAGTTTTTAAGTCTGATAAGAAACATTTACAATCTATTCTGTTTGAAGCCTGCTACCTGAAGGCTTCAACTGCATAATAAGAACCTTGGTCTCCACAACACCTTACTTAACTTAATCCAAACACTCCCTTCTATTGATTCCAGGTCTTTAGATAAACTCTGTCAACCAATTGTCAATCAGAAAATCTTTGAATCCACATAGACCCTGAAACCCCTTTCCTCCACGTTGAGTTGTCCCACTTCTCCTGACCAAACTAATGTACATCTTACATGTATTGTTTGATGTCTTCTATCTCCCTAAAATGTATAAAACCAAGCTGTAGCCTGACCACCTTGGGCACATGTTCTTACGATCTCCTGGGGCTGTTTCATTGGCCATGACCACTCACATTTGGGTCAGAATAAATCCCTCCAAATATTTTACAGAGTTTGAATCTTTTCTTCTGCAGTTACAATTTAACTGTGGACATTTAACACCTCGGCTAGTATACATGCAGCACATATCAGTAGTTTACTTCCTACTTGCTCCTAAATGTGGCCACTAGGATGATATGAAATTTCCAGGAATCTTCCAAATGACTGAAGTATTTTTCAGCCACACTGAACATGACCTTTCCTTTCTTATTATGTTCAGCTAATGTTTGGAACTACTCCATTGGTATTCATTAAAAGAAAGACTTTAGACAAAATAAATTTAATGGAGTTTATTTGAGCAAAGAACAATTTATGAATCAGGCATCACTCAGAACTCAGAAGAGGTTCAGAGAGCTCTGCTGCAACAGCAAAGTGGGCAAATTTGTACAGGCTGAACAAGAAAGGAAGGCAAAGAAAATAAATTTTATTGGTTGGAGTGGAAAGTTTATAGAGGTAGGTTAGCAGTTTCTGATTGGAGAAGTCTCTAGTTTCATTTTACTGTTTATGTTAGATGTACATTTTCTTATGCAGAAACTTAAAGTACTGGCATTGACTAAAGGTGTCCCAATTTAAATTTTTCTTTACATAGTAAAGTTCAATTTTTTTCTGCCAAAATAATGTTTTAATAATAATTCTGATAGAAACTTGATGGATAGTTCTCTTAGTTCAAAGAGAAAAAGGGATATTCCAAGTGTTTCTGTCTGCCTAAGAAAAGTTTCAAAGATCTTGAGGTGGAAGCTTATATGAAATAGGCAGGGAGAATGACTATGTATAATCAATACAGGGTGATTTTCATTTTTATGAAAACTATACTTATAGCTATGTGCAATAAATCTATTTGGGTAGAGAAGAGTCAAACTGAAAAAAAGCTAGCTTTGTACTTTTGTGTATTACTGAACTTTATTATTGCTGATATGATTGTTTTAGAAACAGCAAAAAGTAGCCAATTTTCACAGCAAGTTCAGGTGATTCCAAAAATAGCTGTAACATTGTAAGCACACAACAATGGACAGCATCTATTTTCCCCAAAATATCAGGATAGAAAATCCAAAATGTTATTCTGTTATTTAAAAGCGTCTGGCATTAACCAGAGATAAGGGAGGGGAAGCCATTTCTATTGATCTATGGATAAAAACAAAATAGTGTAGTATTGAGTTAGCAATATTGGTGAGAAGATAACTTCTTACATTGGAGAAGAGAAAAATATCGAGTACCGTGGGTAGATAAAAAGTAGATTAGATTAGCAAATTTAGAAGAGTGTTAGCATCAATGTGACCTTTGTATAGGAACAAAGAAAATAGTAAAGGAAACAGAATTCTATCACATTTTACTTTCTTTAGAATGCATAAGGGAGGGAAAACGAACATGGCTCTGGTATAAAAAAGAAGGTTTTCAAACTAACAATACAATCACAGTTCATTGGTGAATTGGTAACAAATTTCTCCCCCATCTTATAGGAATTATAATAAGAAATAAATATTGCATGTAAATTAGGTAATTATGACTCAAGCAAAAACTGTGCCTAGCTAGTTCCACCTTAAAAGAAAGGCTATCTGGGGAAAAAAAAATGCCTTTGAGATTTCTTTATGTCATGGCACATATAGAAAATGCATGTGTGGTATACATAGAAAATATTTTTGTCATGGTGCTATGGTTTCAATGTGTCCCTCTCCAAAATTCACGTGTTAAAAACTTGATTATTATTGCAGTAGTATTGTGGGGAGGAGCCTTTCAGGAAGTGGTTATGTCATGAGTGCTGCATCCTCATGAATAAATGAATGCCATTGTCTGTGATCCCAGCACTTTGGGAGGCCAAGGTAGGTGGATCTCTTGAGCTCAGAAGTTCCAGACCAGCCTAGGCAACATGGCAAAACTCTGTCTCTACAGAAAATACAAAAATTAACCAGGCATGGGGTGAGAGACAGGACTAGCTGGACTTCCTAGGTCAACTAAAAATCCCTATGCCTGGCTGGGAAGGTGACCGCATCCACCTTTAAACACGGGGCTTGCAACTTAGCTCACACCCGACCAATCAGAGAGCTCACTAAAAGGCTAATTAGGCAAAAACAGGAGGTAAAGAAATAGCCAATCATCTATTGCCTGAGTGCATAGTGGAAAAGACAATGATCGGAATACAAACCCAGGCATTCAAGCCAGCAATGGCTACCCTCTTTGGGTCCCCTCCCATTGTATGTGAGCTCTGTTTTCATTCTATCAAATCGTGCAACTGCACTCTCTTCTGGTCAGTGTTTGTTAGGGCTCCAGCTGAGCTTTCGCTCGCTGTCCACTACTGCTGTTTGCTGCAGTCACAGACCTGCCGCTGACTTCCATCCCTCTGGATCTGGCAGGATGTCCGCTGTGCTCCTGATCCAGGGAGGTGCCCATTGCCACTCCCAATTGGGCTAAAAGTATGCCATTACTCCTGCATGGCTAAGTGCTGGGGTTTGTCCTAATCAAGCTGAACACTAGTTGGTGGGTTCCACGGTTCTCTTCTGTGACCCACGGCTTCTCATAGAACTACAACACTCACCGCATGGCCCAAGATTGCATTCCTTGGAATCCACGAGGCCAAGAACCCCAGGTCAGAGAATTTGAGGCTTGCCGCCATTTTGGAAGCGGCCCACCACAGTCTTGGGAGCTCTGGGAGCAAGGTCCCCCTGTAACAGTGGGATAATCTTACTTAGTTGGGAGGCTGAGGTGGGAGGATGGGTTGAGAGCAGGAGACAGAGGGCACAGTGAGCCAAGATCATGCCACTGCACTCCAGACTGGGCAATAGAGAGCCCTGTCTCAAAAAATAATAATAATGATGACATTATAAAAAAGTTTACAGGAATGGGTTCAATCACTTCTGCTTTTCTGCCCTGTGAGAACAGAACATTCATCCCCTTTTTGTCCTCCTGATTTCTGCTGTGTGAAAATGTAGCTAGAGGTCTTCATCAGATACCAGTGCCTAGATCTTGGACCTCCCAGCCTCCAGAACTGTGTTAAAAAATTCCTGATTTTTATAAACTCACCAGTCTCAGGGATTCAGTTATAGCAGCACAAATAGGGCAAGAAACATGGCACACTGGTATAAATGGACAGGTTGGGCAATTGGCCCAGGCTCACTGGCTCTCTAGGCCTTGCACAACCCTTTTGTGGCCTGAGGGGACTACATTAATTCATTTTCATGCTGCTGATAAAGACATACTCAAGACTGGGAAGAATAAGAGGTTTAATTGGGCTTAGAGTTTCACATGGCTGGGGAGGCCTCAGAATCATGGTGGAAGGCAAAAGGCACTTCTTACATGGTGGCAGCAAGAGAAAATGAGATGAAAAAGTGGAAACCCCTGATAAAACCATCAGACCTCATGAGACGTATTCACTACCATGAAGACAGTATGGGGAAACTGCCCCTGTGATTTAAATTATCTCCCACCAGGTCCCTCCCACAACACATAGGAATTATGGGAGTACAACTCAAGATGAGATTTGGGTAGGGACACAGAGCCAAACTATATCATATATCACCCTGGCACCTCCAAATCTTATGTCCTCACATTTCAAAACCAATCATGCCTTCCCAGCAGTCCCCTTCCCCAAAGTCTTAACTCATTCAGCTTCACCCACAATGGCACAGCCAAAGTCTCATCTGAAGACGAACGGCAAGTCCCTTCACTACGAGACTGTAAGATCAACAAAAGCAAGCTAGTTCCTTCCTAGATACAATCAGGGTACAGGTATTGGGTAAATATAGCAGTTCCAAATGGGAGAAATTGGCCAAAACAAAGGAGTTACAGGGCCCATGCAAGTCTGAAATCCAGCAAGGCAGTCAAATTTTAAAGCTCCTAAATGATTTCCTTTGAGTCTAGATCTCACATCTAGGTCACGTTGATGCAAGAGGTAGGTTTCCTTGGTCATGGGCAGCTCCCCCCACTGTGGCTTTTCAGGATACAGCCTCCCTCCTGGCTGTTTTCACGGGCTGGCATTGAGTGTCTGTGGCTTTTCCAGGCACATGGTGAAAGCTGTCAGTGGATCTACTATTCTAGAGTCTGTAGTGTGGTGGTTCTCTTCTCACAGCTCCACTAGCTGGTGCCCCAGTAGGGACTCTGGAGGCTCCCACTCCACATTTCCCTTCTGCACTGCCCTAGTAGAGGTTCTCCATGAGAGCCCCACCCCTGCAGCAAACTTCTGCCTGGACATCCAGGCATTTAGATACATCTTCTGAAACCTAGGCAGAGGTCCTCAAACCTCAGTTCTTGAATTTTGTGCACCCACAGGCTCAACACCCTGTGGAAGATGCCTAGCCTTAGGCCTTGTACCCTCTGAAGCCACAGCCCAAGCTTTAGGTTGGCCCCTTTCAGCCACAGCTGGAGTGGCAAGGCACCAAGTCCCTAGGCTGCACACAGCTTGGGGACCCTGGACCCAGCCCACAAAACCACTTTTTCCTCCTAGACCTCCAGTCCTGTCATGGGAAAGGCTGCTGTGAAGACCTCTCACATGCTCTGGAGACATTTTTCCCTTTGACTTCGGGGCTAACATTTGACTCCTTGTTACCCATGCAAATTTCTGCAGCCAGTTGTAATTTTGCCTCAGAAAATGGGATTTCATTTTCTATCACATTGTCAGGCTTCAAATTTTCTGAACTTTTAATGCTCTGTTTCCATTTTAAAATGGAATGCTTTTAACAGCACCCAAGTCACCTTTTGAATGCTTTGCTGCTTAGAAATTTCTTCTTCCAGATACCTTAAAACATCTCTCTCAAGTTCAAAGTTCCACAAATCTCTAGGGCAGGGGCAAAACGCTGCCAGTCTGTTTGCTAAAATATAACAAGAGTCATCTCTACTCCAATTCCCAACGAGTCCCTCATCTCCATCTGAGACCACCTCAGCCTGGACATTATTGTTCTAATCACTATCAGCATTTTTGTCAAGCCATTCAACAGGTCTCTAGGAGGCTCCAAACTTTCCCACATTTTCCTGTCTTCTGCTGAGTCCTCCAATCTGTTCCCACCTCTGCCTGTTACCTAGTTCCAAAGTCACTTCCATATTTTTGGTGATCTTTTCAGCTGCACTCCACTCTACTGGCACCAATTTACTGTATTATTCTGTTTCCATGCTACTGATAAATATATACTTGAGACTGGGAATGAAAAGAGGTTTGCTCGGACTGCAGTTCCACATGGTTGGGGTGGCCTCAGAATCAGGGTGGGAGGTGAAAGACGCTTCTTACATAGTGGTGGCAAGAGAAAATGAGAAGATGACAAAGGGGAGACCCCTGATACAACCATCAAATCTCATGAGACTTAATCACTACAATGAGGACGGTATGGGGGAAACCACCCCCACAATTAAAATTGTCTCCCACCAGGTTCCCCCCACAACACATGGGAATTATGGGAAGACAATTCAAGATGAGATTTGGGTGGGGACACAGAGCCAAACCATATCAGGTACCTAGAATGCCTTCACTGCAAATCAGTACACTCCGGCTCATCTTCAGACGATGATTAAAACCAGTAAGGAAAGAACCTGTGTTTTTAGTAAACGGGTCAAATTGGGCCTGTGTGCTCTTGAGTTTCTGGATAACACCTGTGGAATCTCCTACTGTTTTAGTTGCAAACAGCTTGAATAGATCAAATAATTGCACATTAATATTTCCTGACTAGTTCAAACTTGGCATTACCTTTGGAATGGGATTTTGGATTGAAAAACAGAAATCATCTTTCTGTGTATTTTGGCTTGTTCTTGTAGACATTATAGCAACTTGTTTCTTGGATTGATTTCTCTACCCTATGCTATCAGGCAAAAGATTAGAGGTGGCCTAGAGTCTCAGAGGATAAATGTAGCAAAAAATTCAAAACATAATAGCTAAATTCAAGTATTTACTTTCATAACTTCTAATATTTTCTTCCATGTCACACTATCCATCCTTCTGAAAATCAGAAACTTATTAAAGCTTTGAGTTGAATATTGAGTAAAAAGTTAATTATTACATTTGTAAATTGCCTTTGCAATATAATAAAGCATAGGTAAAAGTGCCTTAATTCAAGAATAAAAGATGTTAACATAGCTCATAAAATGGTAATCTGTTGCCAAAGCTAACACTATACTACATGAACCACAAACTCCTCTTTTATTGTCATAAATGTCTTGAGATACTTTACCCCAGCCTTAGCTCTCTGGCTGACAGTATCTCAGAATGCTTGTCACAGGATAGCTTTCTCTTTTCTCCTAAGCCTATACCAAAAGATCAGCCAATTGATAAGTAACAAAATCATTTCACCAGAAGTCTTAAATTATAATAAAATAAGTCAAAGGAGGTCCAGTTTGTGAACAGCGACCAGGTTAGTCATTGTTTATTAGAGCCAAAATACACTGGTACTTACTAGATGGAGATGTTGCCAGGGTCCTTGTTCTAAGAGTTCCCAAGATGGCAGCAAGCCTCTTGTTCTTTGACCTGGGGTTCTTGGCCTCATGGATTCCAAGGAATGCAATCTTGGGCCATGCAGTGAGTGTTATAGCTCTATTACAAGCCATGGGTCATGGCAGAGAATCGTGGAACCCAGCAACTAGTGTTCTGCTTGATTAGGACGAACCCAGGCACTTAGCCGTGCAGGAACAATGGCGAGCTTTTAGCCCAGGAGCGGCAATGGGCACCTCACTGGATCAGGAGTGCAGTAGACACCCTGCGGGATCTGGAGGAGTAGAAGTCAGTCGCAGGTCTGCGACAGCGGCAAACAGCAGTAGTGGACAACGAGTGAAGGCTCAGCTAACGTGGTAACAAACACGGACCAGAAAAGTGTGCAGTTGCAAGATTTAATAGAGTGAAAACAGAGCTCCCATACAATGGGAGGGTACCCAAAGGCGGTTGCCGTTGCTGGCTTGAATGCCTGGGTTTATATCCTGACCGCTGGCCCTCCCTCTGTGCTCTCAAGCGGTAGATGATTGGCTATTTCTTTACCTCCTGTTTTTGCCTGATTAGCATTTTAGTGAGCTGTCTTTACTACCTGATTGGTTGGGTGTGAGTTAAGTTGCAAGCCCCAAGTTTAAAGGTGGATGCGGTCACCTTCCCAGCTAGGCTTAGGGATTTTTAGTCGGCCTAGGAAATCCAGCTAGTCCTGCCTCTCAGAGATGTGACAGCTTTTCCCTTTCATATTAAAAACCTAATCTGTAACTCAGACTCAGGATCTAGGACATTTGTAGGTTCACAGTATGAAACTATATAGTTTGAACATGGCAAGGATTGACATGCATGAATTGGGCTTTAGGCAGTTCATTTCCATCTTTGCATTTCTGTCTAATAATATTTTTTGTGCTGCATTTGTTTTTCTCTTTTTTATGTATTTTACATTTTTCACCTTTTTAAATTTATCTTTTCCTTCTTTTTATTTAAGACAGGGATCAGATTCAGTATATGCTGTCCCAAAACACTGACATCTGAGAAAACAGCAGAATCAGGAAGATTACTCTCACCTCTCCCACTTTTCCCCTGAAGTAGGTCAAAACATCTTCATTGTGAAGTGCCTTCCTTACACTCACAGAAAGGAAACATCTTTACCTTTGAAGGAACAGGGACACAGGAAAGAATCCAAGTAAGTCTTATTTTATTTATTGTCATTAGAGCATACCTTTTTATCCAATCATACTTCTCCACGACTATTCCCTTTTTCATCAAACTTAGCATAAAAAACACACAGGTTTGCCTGTTTATTTTGGTCTTCATTTCCTTGTGAAGACTCCCATGTCACTTAAAACTAATATTAAATAAATGTGTATGCTTCTCTCTTGTTAAATTGCTTTATGTTATAAGGCCCACAGCCATGGATCTAGCGATGGGTAAAGAAAAGAAATCTTTTCTCCTCTACATAAGCAAATAAGCTAGTACTCACACATATGAAAGAAAACACTTTTGTACTCTGTAATTTATTTTCCTTGAGGAGTGGAGGCTATTATGAAATTACTGAGGTTTAGAAAGACCTGGATGAAAAGTTAAGCATTTTCTGCACAAGCAATATGAGAAAGATATTTTCTTTATGATTTTGCCACTAATTCTTAAACACAAATCCAGCCTGGTAATGTTTTCTTCCTCATTAATATTAATTTACTTTGGGGAGCTATACTAGAAATATTGAGAAAATAAGTACACTCAGCCAACCCTATATGTGCTTGCTTCAACTGTAAGCTAACAAACCAAAACCCAAAAATGAGTATCTGCATTGCCTGATGTACCAGCATAGATTGAAAATGGCACATAAGACAACTGAAAGATGTGCTATATATTAACAGAACCTCTCCAACAAGAAAAACAAAATACTCATTTTGTTTTGTGCTTAAAAGTCAGTCACAAGATGTCTATCTAGTGCTATCTGAAAAATCTTTACTACAATGGCAATGCAACTTCTCATAAACTCTCAGTAGTGCTGATAGAACCAGATATGCCGACAGACCATAACAATAGAGCAAATCAGGAAGTGAGCAGAACAATGGCTCTCTGTTGTTGAAAAGGAAAGGGAAGAAAAGCAAAGTAAGAGACAGGAAGGGAAAGGATGACAGGTAGTCTTTAATACAATGAATTGGTTACAAAAAGATACTTAAAACTTGATGATAAAATGGATTGTCTGAATTGTGATCAGTATTTTTATACTGTTAAAACGGATAATAACTTGGTTCTCTTGTTACACCTTATAGGTATCATTAATAATCAGAATTATATTAAGTTTTAA
>NW_016829348.1:230380-237957 GCF_001698545.2 Rhinopithecus bieti | reverse complement strand
CCAAGATGGCAGCAAGCCTCTTGTTCTTTGACCTGGGGTTCTTGGCCTCATGGATTCCAAGGAATGCAATCTTGGGCCATGCAGTGAGTGTTATAGCTCTATTACAAGCCATGGGTCATGGCAGAGAATCGTGGAACCCAGCAACTAGTGTTCTGCTTGATTAGGACGAACCCAGGCACTTAGCCGTGCAGGAACAATGGCGAGCTTTTAGCCCAGGAGCGGCAATGGGCACCTCACTGGATCAGGAGTGCAGTAGACACCCTGCGGGATCTGGAGGAGTAGAAGTCAGTCGCAGGTCTGCGACAGCGGCAAACAGCAGTAGTGGACAACGAGTGAAGGCTCAGCTAACGTGGTAACAAACACGGACCAGAAAAGTGTGCAGTTGCAAGATTTAATAGAGTGAAAACAGAGCTCCCATACAATGGGAGGGTACCCAAAGGCGGTTGCCGTTGCTGGCTTGAATGCCTGGGTTTATATCCTGACCGCTGGCCCTCCCTCTGTGCTCTCAAGCGGTAGATGATTGGCTATTTCTTTACCTCCTGTTTTGCCTGATTAGCATTTTAGTGAGCTGTCTTTACTACCTGATTGGTTGGGTGTGAGTTAAGTTGCAAGCCCCAAGTTTAAAGGTGGATGCGGTCACCTTCCCAGCTAGGCTTAGGGATTTTAGTCGGCCTAGGAAATCCAGCTAGTCCTGCCTCTCAGAGATGTGACAGCTTTTCCCTTTCATATTAAAACCTAATCTGTAACTCAGACTCAGGATCTAGGACATTTGTAGGTTCACAGTATGAAACTATATAGTTTGAACATGGCAAGGATTGACATGCATGAATTGGGCTTTAGGCAGTTCATTTCCATCTTTGCATTTCTGTCTAATAATATTTTTTGTGCTGCATTTGTTTTCTCTTTTTTATGTATTTTACATTTTCACCTTTTAAATTTATCTTTTCCTTCTTTTATTTAAGACAGGGATCAGATTCAGTATATGCTGTCCCAAAACACTGACATCTGAGAAAACAGCAGAATCAGGAAGATTACTCTCACCTCTCCCACTTTTCCCCTGAAGTAGGTCAAAACATCTTCATTGTGAAGTGCCTTCCTTACACTCACAGAAAGGAAACATCTTTACCTTTGAAGGAACAGGGACACAGGAAAGAATCCAAGTAAGTCTTATTTTATTTATTGTCATTAGAGCATACCTTTTATCCAATCATACTTCTCCACGACTATTCCCTTTTCATCAAACTTAGCATAAAAAACACACAGGTTTGCCTGTTTATTTTGGTCTTCATTTCCTTGTGAAGACTCCCATGTCACTTAAAACTAATATTAAATAAATGTGTATGCTTCTCTCTTGTTAAATTGCTTTATGTTATAAGGCCCACAGCCATGGATCTAGCGATGGGTAAAGAAAAGAAATCTTTTCTCCTCTACATAAGCAAATAAGCTAGTACTCACACATATGAAAGAAAACACTTTTGTACTCTGTAATTTATTTTCCTTGAGGAGTGGAGGCTATTATGAAATTACTGAGGTTTAGAAAGACCTGGATGAAAAGTTAAGCATTTTCTGCACAAGCAATATGAGAAAGATATTTTCTTTATGATTTTGCCACTAATTCTTAAACACAAATCCAGCCTGGTAATGTTTTCTTCCTCATTAATATTAATTTACTTTGGGGAGCTATACTAGAAATATTGAGAAAATAAGTACACTCAGCCAACCCTATACGTGCTTGCTTCAACTGTAAGCTAACAAACCAAAACCCAAAATGAGTATCTGCATTGCCTGATGTACCAGCATAGATTGAAAATGGCACATAAGACAACTGAAAGATGTGCTATATATTAACAGAACCTCTCCAACAAGAAAACAAAATACTCATTTTGTTTTGTGCTTAAAAGTCAGTCACAAGATGTCTATCTAGTGCTATCTGAAAATCTTTACTACAATGGCAATGCAACTTCTCATAAACTCTCAGTAGTGCTGATAGAACCAGATATGCCGACAGACCATAACAATAGAGCAAATCAGGAAGTGAGCAGAACAATGGCTCTCTGTTGTTGAAAAGGAAAGGGAAGAAAAGCAAAGTAAGAGACAGGAAGGGAAAGGATGACAGGTAGTCTTTAATACAATGAATTGGTTACAAAAGATACTTAAAACTTGATGATAAAATGGATTGTCTGAATTGTGATCAGTATTTTTATACTGTTAAAACGGATAATAACTTGGTTCTCTTGTTACACCTTATAGGTATCATTAATAATCAGAATTATATTAAGTTTTAACCATATCAGAATCATATTAAGTTTATGATGTTTTTCAAAATAAAGTGTGCACATATATATGTAGGGGGGCTGTATTGCAATAAAAAAGTCAATACAAAATATTACCATTTTTTTTGGTCTGATATAAAAAGTAGTCCTACCCTTACATAATCACGGACTGGCTCAGAATGATTTGCTTCACAAAAGTGATAATTTAAAATTTTTAAAATATTTTATATATAATGTTTTCCAGTTATCTATCTTCATGAAAACTACTCCATATTAGCTCTTCTGCCACCCTTCTTACACTGCAAACTTTAACAAAACAGTGTTCTAATGTCTTAATACTAGATCTTTTGATATTTTTTAAATAGTTTTATGCTTGGGCAAAATTCAATGGAAACAACATAAAATTTACTCTAAAATTTGTCTTGTCTTTTACAACAAGTACCAATGAGTGTCTGACATTTGAAAATTTTTCTGCTGCACCTAAAATGTCTCTTAAATATGTCTCCTAAATGAGCATCATATTCTTTGCAGGTTTTTAAGAGAGCTCTCTATTCAGAAAGCACAAATATTAAATGTGAATTGAGAAAAGTAATGAAATCAGTTACTTTGAGTCTAAGTACTCATATATGTTCAAGTTCACCAAAGTTTTACATTTTCAAAACACAAGAATAAAATTACTTGTCATGGGGAAATCTGTATTTGTTTTGGCTCTGCTCTACTATTTGGGATGTTGTTGATATCTCTAGGTTCTTTACTATTTATTCTTCCAAATGCATACCCCTAATACAATTTATTAATGCTAAAGAAATTTTGTAGCTTAATCATTTAATATTGCTGCAAATAGTCAAGTTCTAGCTATGAGAAAAAAAAATGCACCACAAATGGGAGTACCTTGTTGAAACATAATGGATATATCCACCAGCAGTAAATGCATTAAATTGGGTAGCAGAGAACTGTCTTATATCACGATCTGAAATATGTATGTCATCAATGCAAAATTCTGTGTTTTGCATCATAGAAAACAGACTTTTGAAAAGTCAAAAGGGATATATCCAAAAGAAGCATTCTTTTATATTCTACTCTCTTGCCATGATATCTTGTAATGGCCAGCTTCATCCATGATTTCACATGTCTGCAACTCTACAACAGTACAAGCTTGCATCATTTCCTTGCAAGGAGTCATTTTCTTTGATGCTAATCCCTCACATGACAGCCTATTAAAATTATTATTTAAACTATTAAGTGTACTTTTAAAAATTACAACCTAATTTTTTCAGAAGATTTACCCATTTATGAGTGCCCTTCTTATACCAAAACATCTTGTCTGGTATCCAACAGTGTCTGTACCACTCATGTTAAAATCAGCCTTATGTTATAAGATCTCCAAAATGTCACTCAGTTGATAGAAGGTTCAATTTATTTACTGATTAATATCTAATTTATAATAAAGAGGGACCTAGTGGAATTGGCTACAGGTCAGGTAAGAATTTATTTGAAAAAAAATTATGACAAAATTTTGGGAAAGTTGAGCTGTCCTAGAAGGGCAGAGTGTAGTGTCTAAGACAATAGAATGAAAATATTGAGAGAACGAGGTAAAAGAAGATGTAGGAAAGTGTATTATGAGGGTGGAAAAGAGAAATGCATTAAGTTTACTGAATAAATAAAAAGTAAGTTAACTTAGTAAATCTAAAAAGGAATGTTCATAGTAACATAACTGTCATATAGAGGCACACAATATAGGAGAGAGACACACAGAAGAGTAGACTGTTTTATAGTCTTTTGAACACTGAAATGAGAGCACTGGTGGGTTCCACTTTGTCCCCAGTCCCCTCTTGTTCTGCAACCAGTTTATCCAGCTGCCGATTTCACTAACCAAAATCAGCCCCCAAACTACCACCACATACTTGGCAGCGGCTTCCACAGAGGGTGATGATTTTCACAGATGCCTCCATGACCACCTTCTTCATGATCTCACTTTCATGAGCAGATGATCTTACCTTCTCAGACATTACCACAAGCTGTCACTGTTCACTTACCCACCCATATGAGTAATTTGAGCTAAGATGTTTACTGACTATTTCTCTGTTCCTTCAGCTTCTCACCTCCCCAGTTCCTCCCACATTTGTATCACTTTAATTCCTATATTAAGCCTCTCATTTCCAATGCAACTCACAATAATTCTGTATTCTTAATTGAATACTGACGAAGACATTGATACCTGAGATGGACCAGTTTTTTACTTATGCATGTCTCACTGTATCCACTTCTTTCACAGTACACTCCCACACTTACACTCGACTCATTATGACTTGCTTTGGCCAATGCACAGAAGCAATTTTGATGGAAGGAGAGGCTTGAAAAGATCTTGAATATATCTGCTTTTTCTCATGAAGCCTTGCCACTGCTATGTTAACATGCCGGTTCTCCTGCAGGAGAATAATGTGGAAGAGAATGAATTTATGCAAGCCAAGGTTATCCTAGGTAAGTTAGAGCCCAACAAAGACACCAGCTGACCACAGATGTATAAAGGATGAGATCAGCCAAGCCTCATATAAATTGTCAGAACAGCCAGGCAACCAGCAGAACCATGAAAAATAACACATGCTTGTTGCTTTAAGTCACTCATTTTGGGAGAAAGTTGGTGCAGAAATAAATAACTGATACAATAAAATAAGTAAAGTTAAAGAGAACACAGCTTTAAGTATAGGCATCTGGAAATGAAGAATGTATATAGAATTAAGGGCACTGGCAAACGCCTCATCTCAGTGGGTTGATTGCCTCATCTTGTTGATTGGGACTTGGGGGAAAGGTCATGGGTAAAGAAGTTTAAGGTAAAAGCATATTGATGAACTTATAAAAGTAAGCCTAAAGCATGACTATGAAAGTAAGCATAAAGTTGCATGTTGATGTCCGTGAGTGAACAATCACCACATAAAAGACTAAAAGAAAATCAATATAATGACATAGCCAAGTGATCTGAGCCACCATCTGACATCAGTTGATATCAGCCAGCTTCTGATACTAACTACCCCATTGGTGACACACTGGGTTTATGAAGAGACAATCTACGATGATGAAGATATAGCATATGCATGACACTACAGCATGGACTCCTACTCACCAAGGCTGTTCTAGCTACTGTTACTGCCCAATGTCCAACATGCCATCAATAGAGACTGAATCAGAGCCCCTAATAAAGTCCTGTCTAGAGTGACCAATAATCCCAGTTTGTCTACACCTGAGGATTTTGCCAGGACAGAGGATATTCAGTGCTAAATCCAGTTCGTTCTCAGGTAAATTATCCCTAAGGAAACCAAACAATAAATTGGTGGCAAGTTAACTACATTGTAATCCTATAACCCTGGAAAGAGCAGTGAGTGCTCTTAACTGGAATGTTCATAAATCTTTGGTTAGGTTTTTCTTTCCTATCCACAGAGCCTCAGTTAACTTGCAGAATATTTAAACAAATGTCACATCATTATGCATAACATCATCTCAAACCAAAAGAGCCATTCTGTAGCAAAGGGAGTGTGATAGTGGGCATGTGGACACAGGATACTCTGGTCCAATCACATATGGCACCACACAGAGGCTGCCAGCTTTAAGGTAGCATTGAGACAGCATTTTGATTATACAGCTGAGGTGTTAAATTGCAGATGTGACTCTGCAAGGATGGGACACCAAACTCCAGATGTGGTTTTCACCCTAAATCAAGAGCCATTAAATGGTGCCACGTCCACAGCAGATAAAATACATACCTCTAGGACAAAGGATGGAGTTAGGAGTGACTTTGCTCATTGTCAATTCCATCAACCCACTGAAAGAAGCCATGCTTCCTATGCTACAACATTAGATTCTAGAAATCTTCAGGTATTCTTTTAAGAGATAACTGATCAACAGTGTCAATAAAGTTTAAGCTACACATGTTTCTCAATGATTTTGGGCTCCTGATGCCAAGGAAAGTAGTCACCCGCCTGGCAGAGATGATTGATTCTGATCACCAAAAGGAAGTAATGAAGCTGAAAAAAGTATGTTGGGCACCCAGATGATCCAATAGGGCATCTATTAATACATCTTTCCACAATTTTGACAATAACAAGTGCAACAAACCACCCAAAAATATCTAGAATGTGTTGTCCCCTGCACAGAAATTTCCTTCCCTCGCTTAGAAACCTAGTGAACTAACATTCATTTTACATGTTTTCCTTGGCACTCTTAGTAAAGGATCTCTTTCTCCACTACCTCGATAACTTTAAGCATTTATACTAAAAATTAACACTGTCATTTGTTATTTGTATGTGCATTGCTCTTCTGTAACTGTAAGCAATTTAAATTGAGAAAATATGCATTATTCCCTTTTCCATTCAGGATTTAGAATTGTTCTTGATAAATAGGTGATGATCAGCAAACACTTGTTAAAGGAATAAAAAGGAGGAAGGATTGTCACTTTTTCTCTGAAATATTTGCTTTACCCCCACCCTATCTTTTATCAAGTATGCAGAACTCTATTGATTTCTTTGTTATGAAAAGAATCTTCTCTTCTGCTATATTCTAAGCAATTGGCATGCAAGGGATTTTTTGCTTTTCATCTCCTATACTTAGGAGGGTGCATCACTCAGAATAAATGCTCAATACATATTGAATGAAGGAATAAAAATATTAAATTTCCTACTGTTACCGCCTTAAAGCAAAACTAAAAGCATAGCATAGTAATATCAAAAAGACTTGTTAGAAAACCCATTCAAACTTGACCTTGTAAAAGTATCTGTCAAGATGGTTATTTTAAAAGAATCTGAAAATCTTAGAAATACTGAGGAAAGGATGTATGTTCTAAGCCATTGAGAGTTGTGTTTGAACTTCAGTTTTGATGCTAGTAATGTGAATTCCGGATTTTATTATACACTCTAAGCTTCTATGTCCTCATTTTAAAACATAGATAAAATCTACTTCACAAGAATTTTATGAAACTGAAATGAGAAAATGAATTTAAAAACACGTTAATATACAGTAGACACTTGGTAAACAGCTACTATTATTTTTTCATTGTTTTTAATATCATCATCATCATTATTAATATAAACCTACTTGGAGCTCACACTCTGCCATAGTTAATATTGCTGTTTTTAAAAGGATTCATCTTAAATTTGGACAAGTGGAAAGTCATATGGATTGTGGTCATGTGTGATTTTTAAACAGGCAACTGAGAATTCTTTTCCCTCTTGCAATAAACACATTTCCATCTTTCCAGTACTGTCAAGGAAATTTTTTTTTTTCCTTGAAATCTAAGTCCTCCACTAAATGTCC
>NW_016829348.1:198269-227990 GCF_001698545.2 Rhinopithecus bieti | reverse complement strand
TTTTTTTTTTCTTTTACTATTTTAAAAAACACTAACATATTATTGTCTCACGCGTCTGTGTAAAGAGACCACCAAACAGGCTTTGTGTGAGCAACAAGGCTGTTTATTTCACCTGGGTGCAGGTAGACTGAGTCCAAAAAGAGAGTCAGCAAGGGTGGTGGGATTATCATTAGTTCTTATAGGTTTTAGGATAGGTGGTGGAGTTAGGAGCAATGTTTTGCGGGCAGAGGGTGGAATTCACAAAGTACATTCTCAAAAGTGGGGAGAATTACAAAGAACCTTCTTATGAATGGGGAAGATTTTAAAGAATCTTCTTAAGGGTGGGGGAGATTACAAAGTACATTGATCAGTTAGGGTGGGGCAGAAACAAATCGCAATGGTGGAATGTCATCAGTTAAGGCTAATTTCACTTCTTTTGTGGATCTTCAGTTACTTCAGGCCATCTGGATGTATGTGTGCAGGTCACAGGGGATATGATGGCTTAGCTTGGGCTCAGAGGCCTGATAATTATCATATATAACATATTCCTGCATTTTATCTTATAGATTTTCTGGGACGGAGTAAGCACCCACTGTCCATTTACTTACTTGTATTTATTTTAATCTAAAGGAATTCAGAACATATCACCCCCAAATATGCCATTTTGGCACATGAGTTATTTTGAGCTTAAAAAATTGAGAACCAGCCAACACAGTAAAAGTTCTTTACCTCCCCCTCAACTGCCTAAAATATAAATTTCCCCTTTGTAAAGGAAATGTACATCTATTTTAAATTTTCGTTAGTAAAATATCAGTACCAGGAAAAGATCTGTTCTGAGATAACTTTATCACCTGAAAGACTTTTGTTTTCATAACAATGCAATTTTTATTCATCATCTTCTTCCCTTCACCTTCCTGTAACTTGCCTTCATCACGTTCCAGAAGCACCAAACCACAGTTATTTTTTGTAGCTCAGGATGTTATATAAGCCTCAAGTAACTGGTCTTTTCTCATATGAACTTCTGTGCATATACACATAATATTGTTTTTCTCTTGTTAATCTATCTTATGTCAATTTAATTCCTAGACCAATGAATCATTTTTTATCTTTTTCAAAAAACAAACAAAAAAATATAACTCGTGAAAATAAATTAAAACCGTTCAAATGAGAATAAGCAAAGACTGTTTGTTCAGAGCTTGCCATAAAGCAAGGGAGTCAGCCACCATCAATTGCTTTTGGCAAAGATTCAAAGTCCAGCAGGGGAGTGAGAAATCTTCAAAGTGAAATTGTAGGTTGTTGGCCTTGGGTAGCTGGAGGCAGGCTAACTAGAAGTGAAAGTACCTATTTGGCTCTCTCTGGTTAATCCCGAATTGGAACCAGAAGCAAAATTAGGGAAGCTGTTATTTACTGATCAAGTCATGACCATTTTGCACAGTTTGTAATTTGGCTTCCTGAACTGTCGCTACAGAGTTTTGCGATTAGCATTTTATTTTTACATATGGTCTGGTCATTGTTGGTGTATTTATCCCTCTTTTTCTCACATAGAAAGACAACACACTCAGAATACTAGCATTTATTTGCATGCTGGTCCCACTTATAAAAATGAGTTTCAAAATATATTTATAAATTTAAATATATTTCTACACTAGAATTAAAGCATACTTTTTTCTTTCTTTCTTTCTTTTTTAGACAGTCTCACTGTGTCATCCAGGCTGGAGTGCAGTGGCACCGTCTCGGCTCACTGCGACCTCCACCTCCCAGGTTCAAGCTATTCTCCTACCTCAGCCTCCTGAGTAGCTGGGATTACAGGCATGCACCACCATACCCAGCTACTTTTTTTTCGTATTTTTAGTAGAGATGAGATTTCACCATGTTGGCCAAGCTGGTCTCAAACTCCTGATCTCAAGCCATCCACCGGCCTCAGCCTCCCAAAGTTCTGGGATTACAGGTATTAGCCACACTGCCCAGCCTGAGTTAAAGCATACTTTAAAAAAAAAAATTTGTGTATAGATTTCTATGTAAAATAGATATTGACTTAAGCTTTATGTTGTTGTTTGTTTTGGGAGAAGTCTCAATAATGCCACATTGAATTGGAGATCTTTTAAGGACAGTTTTGAAAACAAGATGGAAATACTTTAAAGGTTACCATTGACAGAGTAGGAGCATCGCCGTCTTGTACAAGCCCTTCATTCTAAAGTTCACCTTAATCAAAAACCCCCTAAATCCAAAGGACATCAGCTAAGGTCAGCACAAAAATAAACCACAACTGAAATCTCCAACCAGAAACATTCCAAACTCCTCCTTGGCCAGAGTCATGCTAGCCCAGAAGTAACCTCCCTCTGACAGGGAAGGTTTCAGCCTCAAGATAACCCCCTACAGCCAGAAAGATGTCAGTCCCAAGATAAGCCTCCCTCCTCTCAGAGACATTCCAACTCTGCCATAAAGCTTCTTGCTCACACAGAAACATTCCAAGCTTGTGATAAGCCCCCTCACCCTAAAACCAATATACACTGCTAGTCTGTAAGAGAAGGTGCTCCTGACCGAAATTGGCGAGAATCCCCTCTCAGGTTTATTTTCACTAAAATAAATGTGTCTTTAACTGTCGAGCTGCATTTCATGTTTCTTCCCTCTTTCTTTAACTCTTACAACCATAACTAGCAGAAACCTGATAGCTTACTATCAGTGTTCCTTACACATTGATGACAATCCCCAAGAGAAGAGCAATCTTACTGTGAAAGTGTTTTTTTTTAAAAAAAACTGGAAATAATTAAATCTGATACATAAAATAATTCATGAACCATACAAGGTCTTCAAAAGCAATTTTGTTACATGAATAAATTATTTTTATCTTTAGAAAGGGGTCACAACAAATTCTAAAGTATGCATAAAAATAATTTCAAATAAAGAAATGATTCTGTGTTCTTACACTTGATTCTGGGTAAAACAAAAGTTTTGAATATAGCATCATGTTACCTTTAAGAAGTTGAAAAATAACTTCAAGTTATTCAACTTCTGAATAAGAAATTATAAAAGAAAAGTGTATAGTACAAACAATTTCTTGATTTAAAGAAGGATCTGCTTTAAGTACAAATGTTTAATATAAGTTAAATAAATTGTCTTCTTCAAACCATTTTTTCATTCTTTTCAATAAATATTTATTGAATACGCAACAGAAGAAAAGACTGAGGATGAGAGCTCAAACAAGACCATCATACATAATATATTTTGCCTGAACTACATTTTATTTTTTTCTTTCATCATTGAGATTTTATTGGTTGAGGACCAGTACAGACATTTCAATTTGTACACAATTCTTAACATAAGTACCGAAAATCTAAAAGGCCATGTATTGTAATTCTTTTTTAAAGTTATTCCAGTGACTTTCTCCCTTAAAATTTGGAGGCAAATTTTCCTTGAAGGCTATCAAGTACCAGTACCTTCATATGTTGATAAGCTGTTAAATACCTCCCACCAATTCACAACTGAATAGCAGATACCCTATATATTCACATTTTTAATCTTTCACAGCACAGTAACAAAGTTATTAGGACATCAGGACTACCACAACCAAAGATGTTACAGAGTGCACACAGTTCTCACAGGGAGAGCTATGATCAAGGAGTGGATATTTTAAGGAAACAATTCTACTACAAAACATGGGAATAGAAGAAATTTAAAATGTTCAAGACATTAAACGCAGGACATAATCTATATTGCCATTTAATCTGGTGTGTATTATAGAATATAAAAACTAACCTCCCCAGCTATGGTATGTTAAGTTGACACCCAAGACAGTCAAAGCCTCCCATAATTCAATATCCCACAGTATTTTTTCAACCAGCAAATAATTTCACTTTTCTTAAATTTTACTTTTATCTTAAATAGTTTCACTTTTTTTATCTTAAATAATTTCACTTTTCTTAATTTTTTCTTAAAAAAAAAGCATTTACACTTAAAAAATGGGATGAGGTGTGATTCCCTCCTTTTAAAATGTTTCTAGAGCTACTAAAAACTTACATTTACAAAATAGTTGATAATAAATATTCCTCTGGATTGTACAAGAAGGGAGACAGGGACCACTGATAAGACATGGTATATGGTATTAATCAGACTTGACTTCTTAATCTCCTGCTTCATCAGAGGCAGGACTCTCCTCAGTTTTCGTTCCCCATTTTCTGCAGGTAAATCTTCAGTTTCTTGGTTGGCCACTTCAGCCTGTTTTCCCTTTGCTCCCCTTTTCCCTTTTGTTTGCCCTTTTTTGTCTGAAGATTTGTCTTTCACTGCTGCCCTTTTCAGCTTCGCTTCCACTTTTGCAGGAGCAGGTTTAGCTAACAGCCGCTGGAATCTCCTCTTGGGCTCTTTCTTGGCGGACCCTTCATTGGAGCTGACCTTCCTCTTGGGCATCCCGGTGGCAGGGAGGACACGTGCCAGGTTCCTGCGGGCTGGAGCTTGCCTAGAGCCTTTGCGAAGCTGAGCTGTAGCTCCTCTCACCGCCCAAGCCGCTGAGACCCACTGCCTTAACTACATTTCGAAAACTTGAACAAACATTTCAAAATCAGGACATTTCATATACAAGTCTGGATTTCAGTCTTCTCTTGAACAACCAGGGCCTGCATTTGTGTAGATCAGCTCAACAAAGGAGGCAGAGAAGGGTATGTGATGTTCACCACAGCTCTGACCACTCCCCAGTGACACTCTGCCTCTCTCAGTTGTCCTTTATCAGAACCCTGCCACCGTTTTTATAAATACTTTTTATACCTTCCTGTCTATAAAGAATTGAAAACGAAAGACCAGTAAAGTATCACATTTTGCGAAAAGTCCCTTTTACATTTCAACTGCCTTCTTTAATTTAAATTAAATATACAAAGACTTTCTGTAATGAAGACAAAATCCAGCCCACTTCAACTGCTTTTAAAGGTTTAGTATTAGGTAGTGGTTCATACCTATAATCTCAATGCTTTGGGATGCTGAGACTTTAGAGGATCACTTTAGCACAGGACTTCAAGACCAGCCTGGGCAACAAAGCAAGACCCAATAAATAAATAAATAAATAAATAATAAATAAATAAAGTTAGCAAAGCAAGACCCAATACATACATAAATAATAAATAAATCAATCAAAAATGTTAGCCAGGCATGGTGGCATACACCTGTGGTCCCAGCCACTTCAGGGACTGAGGTGGGAGGATCGCTTGAGCCTGGGAGGTCAAGGCTGCAGTGAGCTGTGATCTAGCCACTGCACTCCAGCCTGGGTAACAGAGTGAGATCTCATCACCAAAAAAAAAAAAAAAGAGAGAGAGAGAGAGAGAGAGAGAAAGGTTGAGTATTTCTTATCCAAAATGCTTGGTACCACGAGTATTTCAGGGTTTCTTGGATTTTGGAATATTTGTATATATGTAATGAGATATCTTGGGAACAGGACCCGAGTATAAGCACAAAATTATTTAGTTTAACATACACCTTATAAACACAGCCAGAAGGTAATTGTATACGCTATATTTTGGTAATTTTGTGCATGAAACAAAGTTTGTGTACACTGAACCATAAGAAAGCAAAGGTGTTGCCATCTAAGCGACCCATGTGGACAATCTGTGGTTGTTTGGCATCGCCATCACTCTTATGACATCGCCATAAGACTTTGAACTTATATACTATTAATAAACAATCATTTTCTTACTCACATGTAGGTGTTTAAGTAAAAAATATGACATATCATTAATACGGTGAATAAACAATGTGTTCAGGTAACTGAACAGCACAGTAGCATATCAGAATACCTCTATCAGCTGTTAAACAACAGCAACTATAAACACCAGCAGACTGAATAAACTGCATTGTGCACCTGTGTTTTCACTGCAACCTATCACATGAGGCCAGGTGTGGAATTTTCTACTTTGTGGCATCATGTTGGCACTCAAAATGCAAAATTGAATCAAATATAAAATGTGGACTTCAGACATTACAATATTCAATCCTTCTTTAACTCTCTTGCTATAACTTTGTTTCCTGCACAGATTTTGGAGCATACTGGATGTCAGATTTTCAGATTAGGGATGCTCAACTGGTATTATTCTGGCCCCTGCAAAGCTTTCAGTAGGTTCCCTACTATGTCATACCAGGGACTATGCGAGTTCCTGGGAATAGCACTGTAACTCATTCTTGAGTGGGTCCTTGAATTCATTGAGTTTATAATCTAATAGGAAGAAGGCTATGAAGAATTCTAATAAAGTAAAACAAGCAATCACAACAAACCTTCCTCTTTAACTTACCAAAATGGAAACTTTGAAGAGCTGCTCTTTAATAAATCACTGGAAGGCACCAGGACCCAGGTGTTTTGACTCAGCCTCATTTCAGACTGAGATCTGAGGCCACAATACCTCATGTGCCTATATATGCTAATAATCACCATTTCTTGTACCACTCTTTACATATTCTCATCTACACAATCATCTTCAACTCTTTCTCATGCACTTCAGTCTTACAATTTGTGATCAGCAATCTCCCCTGTAACTTCCACCTTTTCTCTGAATGTTCTTTTCAGTGGCTGAGTTCCATTAATCCTGGCTTCCTTTTGTGTAAATTCTTCTGCTGAATTGCTTTTAACAGAAAGTCCTTTTATTCTTTCTCAGCTTATAAACCTCAGGACAATGAGATGTGATAGGTGTCCTCCTTTCTTCTTACTGCCATATCCAATTAATTAATTCCCCCCCTGTACTTTTGAGAAAATTAATGCTAAAGCCTTTGCCATCCATCTATAAGAGTGACACCCTTTCTTATGTCTTAATGCCTTCTGCTAAGCTATTACTCTTCATCATTTGTTGAAGGTTTCTCTCAGGGCAAAGAATTCCTCCCTACCTGATTATCATTATCAACTATTTCAACATTAACATAAACGAAGTTGCCATACCCTCATCTCTTTGGTTCTTGAGCTCTCGTCTCTACCTTACATACCCATTCCCACACTCAGCTTTCATTTCATTAGAAATTGAATCAAATATAAAATATGGACTTCGGACATTACAATATTCAACCCTTCTTTAACTCTCTTCCTATAACTTTGTTTCATGCAGAAAATTATCAAAACCTTCTTTAGCTCTCTTGCTATAACTTTGTTTCATGCGCAAACTTTGTTTCATTCACAAATTTTGTTTCATGCACAAAATTGTCAAAATATAGTGCATGAAATTACCTCCTGACTATGTTTATAAGGTGTATGCTAAACTAAAGAATTTTGTGTTTACACTCGGGTGCTGTTTCCAAGATATCTCATTACATATATACAAATATTCCAAAATATTGGCCCTTTCCTGGTTTTATTTCTTTTACTGTCCAGTTTAATTAAAGTATGCCATTATAATCACTCATTTGCAAATACTCAACTCTTTTGCCCTTTTTACCACCTTTGTATACTTTAAGAAAATTCTTATTGTATTCTAACTTATACCATTTTTCTCCCTGTAATTGAGAACCGGAATATTCTGGGAAAAGAAAACATACAACCGGGCATTTTCACATTAAAGTCAAAATGAAAGACTTCAGATGAGCACAAAACAAGTATGTGCAAACTCCTGTGATGTATCCCTAGTGCATTTGTTTTCCAGGATTCTGAGATGATATAACATGCCCTCTCCACTTTTTTTTTTTTTTTTTTTTTTTGAGACAGAGTTTTGCTCTGTCACCCAGGCTGGAGTGCAGTGGTGAAATCTCGGCTCACTGAAACCTCCGCCTCCGGGTTCAAGCAATTCTCATGCCTCAACCCCCCAAGTAGCTGGAATTACAGGCATGTGCCACCACTGCCGGCTAGTTCTTGTATTTTTAGTAGAGATGGGGTTTTGCCATGTTGGCCATGTTGGTCTCGAACTCCCAGCCTCAAGTGATCCACCTGCCTCGGCCTCACAAATTGCTTGGATTATAGGCTGAGCGACTGCACCTGGCCCTCTCTCTGTCTTTTCAACTCCATTGTGTTAAGTATTAATGATCTACTTAATGTTTTATGGAGACAATTGAATGCATCCAACATAATCTCTTCAGCAGAGACTGCTAGTAACCATACAATATACATTGAAACCTTATTTTTAATGACAGAATTCCATTCTTTAGATAAGCGCATTGCCACCTTGCAAAAGGATTATTTCTCATCCTTCCTTGAACCTAAGTTCAGCTATATGAATCAGTCCTGGCCAAGGAGACGTAAATAGAAACTTTATGTAGTGTCTTCATCATTAGAAACCTGATTAGCAGGTATGCAAGTGGTCTTCTTTTTCTACTTTCTCCAACTTTCTGCCTGGATTTTTTTTATTTTTTTATTTTTTTAGTTTCTAGTGTGTTTTATGCTAACAGGCAGAAATCTGCCAAGAAAAACAGAGAAGGATCAGATAAAATTGAATGACACTGCATGTCATGATGAAAAACCATCTGGGGTCCTTATCCAGTATTGTTCCAATGGAGTGGAAGAATTAGACAATGTTTCCATGTCTAATGTGAGTAAAAAGACAAGAATTAAAGATGGGTAATATATAAAAATCTTTCAAGAAGTTTGATTATGAAAGGTATGATAGAAGAACAACAAGGAAAATTAAGAATTAGGAATTTTTTTTAATGGGAGGTGCTTGATCATTTTCACTTCATTTTTATTTACTGAAGAGGAATCTGTTGATTTTAACAAGTTAATCAATCTAAAAGAAGAATTAATGTTCTCTCCACACCTCTCCTTTTCCTTTGGCCCCCTAAACAACCTGTTCTTTATTTTTCTTACCATTTTTTTTAAACATGACATTGTTTTAGTTTTCTCTCCTCTAAAGTGGGAATAATAGTAGTACCTACATCAAAGATTGCTAAAGATAACATATGTTTTTGTTCTTTGGCTATTGGACCTGTGATTAATTTGTTTACTCTTGGGTTCATTCCCTGATGCCCATTACTCTGCTTGTCACCACAAATATCTGACTCCTTCATTTCCTAGGACCCTTGTCTATTGACTTCTAATTGGTTTCAGTATCCTGAATGTACCAGCAGAACACTAGGGAGAAAGAAAAGGAGAAATCAGGATATTTATCTTTCTTCCTCTCTCTTTCTGTCTGTTCCATGCTAGATCTCAATAGAACCTCTCCCTTCTTCATGGTTTGAGCTCTCCTTGAAGACTTTCAGTCTCTGAACTTGAGAAGCATCATCGTGTCCCATTTGTACTTCCAGCTATAGGGGTGATAATACCTTTCACATGTCGCTAAGCTCAGGGTTGTCTTACTATGACCCATTTGGTTTCTCATCTCGTTTTTCATGTTTACAACTAGGTTCCCATGTTATATTCCTCTACTGAACTACTTGGCATGGGTTCTGTCTTCCTGACTTCGTCCTGACTGATACAACTATTATTATCATCATCGTCATCATCATTAACTGAGTAAGTCAGTAAATAAAAAGTGGTTAAATGTGAAAAAAAAAAAAAAGTGCCTCAGAAAATAAGAGATGGAATACAAAGCCCAGGTAAGAGGAAAAGCCTGCAATTGGAAAATGGAAATAACTTCATATTTAAAAAATTAAATAAATAAATAAATAAGCATCTAAAAGCATGTGAATAGCCAGTCAAGATTATTCTGTAATTTATGTTTTGTTATTTTTATTCCATCTGTTTATCTTGGACATGTTTGAGGCAACTAAGACCATAGTCCAGTTGTACCCTGTCTCCCAGTAGCACCTTAACAAGGTAGTGTGTCTCCAGAAAAAGGTGGCAGAAATATGTGTTATACAATTAGAACCTGAGAAGTGTCAGAGAGCTCTTTGTGTCCCAGAGTGCACAGAGGCAGCAGAAGGAAATCCATGCAACACAAAAGAGAGCAAAAATAAAAACAGTTACATAAAATTTCTGAGCAGATTGGAGATGAATAGAGCTCAAAAAGTCCCTAAGCATAATTTGTTGTGGGAGCAACAGAATTTCTCTTTGCCTAAGAGTGGTACTAAAGAAGAAAGAGATTTGCTGAATTTAATGCATCAGATGAGAGCCCAGAATAATTTAGTAGCAATATGTACAGACTGATCACTAAGAAACAAGCAAGACAATATGTGACTCAATGGAAGTCAATGAGGACAGAGTACATTTAGGACTAGATGCCCAGTCCCACCCTCCGATGTCTTTAGACTATGTAAGATACATGGACCCTTGACACAGTTCCTGGAAAAGGAGAGGGGAGACTAAGTAATAATAATTGGGATTATGGTTTTGACATTCTGACAGAATAGGGCTAAAAATAGAATATAAATTCAATTTTAGAAAAATAATTTTTTGTTTATTACACATCTGAATTAGAAAACTGAGATTTCTATCTATGACAAGTGAATAAAATAGTTGAAGGTTGTTGCAAGATCAGTTTTAAAGTCATGTTGGAAAAATAAGCTCGTAAAATATTTAGAAATTTTATGAAGCATAGTACTACATTAAAAATACGAATGGGCTGGGTGCGGTGGCTCACACCTGTAATCCCAGCACTTTGGGAGGTCGAGGTAGGTGGGTCACCTGAGGTCGGGAGTTCAAGACCAGCCCAACCAACATGGAGAAACACCGTCTCAAATACAAAATTAGCCGGATGTAGTGGTGCCTGCCTGTAATCCCAGCTACTCGGGAGGCTAAAGCAGAAGAATTGCTTGAATCTGGGAGGTGGTGATTGCAGTAAGCCAAGACCGTGCCATTGCACTCCAGCCTGGGCAACAAGAGCAAAACTCTGACTCAAAAATAAATAAATATATTCATTCATATATATATACAAATAGATATATGTATATATATCTATGTAGACATATGAACATATATATGAATAGATTCATTCATAGATGTGTGTGTATATATATACATATATATCTGAATTAGAAAATATACATATATACACACACATATGAATATAAATATGTATGTATGTATATGTGTGTGTATATATATACACACACACACACACACATATGAATGAATCTATTTTGCTCAAAAAGAGAAAGCCAAGGTGGAAAAAAATTCTTTGTTTCAAAATGCTTAAAAATGTTTTTGAATAACTAGTTGAAACACTGAAATCACCTAGAGTATAATCTTGAAATTTTAGAAGTAGTTAGCATTTTGGTCATCTTGCAGTTTTGTTTTGTTTCTCCATGTATACAAAATTATTTGTGAGGACAGAATTAATTATGAAATTACTTATAATGAAATTTTTAAATATTTATAGTAGTTTAATTTCAACTGGATAAAATAGAGATATATGCTTATATGCGGCTAAAACTATAACAGGTAAAAATATAAGAGTGGGGTTCACTGCGCCCATTTCGTGTCTGGAATCCAGACACAGCAAGTCATCTTTCAGCTTAAATACTTTTTACCCTAGTTTTCTCAGTGTTTTCAAATGAGTGGTAAAATGGTAAATTAAGAAATAATAACTTAAACACTTTTTGGCTATATTTGTGATGGAATTTGAATTGGCATAAACTTTTTTCATACAAGAGATAAATCATGACTTGGCATGTAAAATGCCCTGGTCAAAATTTATTTGCCGCTTTTCTTCAAAGAGAAAAATAGTGATGTTCTGGCAGAGTATACATGCGAATAAAGAGAAAGGATTCATTGTTTATCTAGCAAGTTGCTCACAAATTCGAAATACTTAGCAGTTATCTTTCAAGACTGAACACTCACATCAACAACTGTAAGCAAAACTGTTAATTGTTATACTGTATTTGACAATATCCTTATAATGGGAATTAAGTTTAAGAATGGGAAAAAGAGAACTGATCACTGGTAACATAAGCAGTTTTTCACCTTAAATTACATGTGACAAAAAGTGTGGTGTTAATAGTTTAAGAAAAAAGGAAAAGAATGAGTTATCTTTCTTTACTGAGCATGGCCCTGCGTGACATAGCAAAAAAGACTAATGAGTCAGTGACTGTTTCATGACACAATTAACTAAATTTTCCAGTAATAATATGTATTTATTGAAAATTTCAACTTCGTATAGTACCACTTCTTTGGCAAATCACTTTTCTACAGAGATTTTCATAAACTTTTAAGAACGGAGCAGCAGTGGGCACCAAGCAGTCTCTAGACGTCCATGGTTTATTGTTCTGTGGCATTAGAAATATTTTGACAAAAACTTTGAGAAATGTAGCCTACTCTATAATTTTTTGGTCACTGATTTCACATCTTTTTGATAATTTAAAATTTTGCCCAACTTTGGCCATTAGATAACAATACCTTCTAGAGAAGCCACGAGCCATAACTCTTCATGAAGTTCCTCTTGCTCTAAAAACAGAGGCCCATGTCCTGGACCCAGGTCCAGATAAAAGGGCCAGGCACTATGTTGTCTGTATCAATTGCTAATTCATAAAGGTCTTAGCAGGGGTCTTTGCAAAAACCAGCAGAGAGTACCTCTGTCTCGTTTACTTTCTTTTTTATTTATTTTTTTGTTTTCTCAGCAACCTAGCTCTCAGGGAAAGAAAAAGGCTCTTCCAAAGTGTCTGGCTGCAGCATGCCAATAATCGTGTAGAGTCAGTAGCAGTGCAACAAATCACTGACAAGTGATGAAAATATAAACATGGTAATTCTAAAGGGCTTAGATAAAAGGACAACATGATATTTGAGGACGGCTTTTAACTTCCCAATGAAAAGAGAAGACAATTATTTCCTCTCTAGGAATTTTGGATACAGAAATAAGTGGGAATGTGACTTTATCTTGCTTCTTTGAGCTGTCCTTCCATAAAACGATAATATTCTGATTAACAAGCTGGCTTTTGTAAACTCTAAAACTAAGTATGTTTACAGATTAATTATTCTCTGGTTATGAGAGAAGAAGCAAGCCTTGTCGAGAGTAGCAGTAACCATCTCCTTTATATCACTGCAGTAGGGGTTGGTATTTTAGGCTTCTTTTGCATTCATCCCCATAGCATTTTGTGAAGCGTGTCATGAAAGACAGCAGTACAAGATTTCCTGCAGATTTCTCTCATTGATTTATTAACTGATCTATACAGTGGTTGTCTTATCACACTCATCACTAATGATGACATAGAGAATAATTGCCATCCTATGACTGATCAGAAGAGTCATTTTAAATATGAAAGTAATAATATTTTATTATTAATAGTCTACATAAGCCAGTTCTCTCCTTTCTAGGATCCATACTAGCAGAAGTTGTAAAGCAGTGTCTTAAATACTCATTCAGGGTGTTTAATATATTTTAAATCAGTGGGAGATTCAAACATTATCAACCTTGCATTTTCTAGGGTTTTTTCTTAAATTGTCTTTATCTACAGAATTGGCTGAAAGGATATCACCAGATCTTGCAACAATATGACCAAAATATTCATAACTTGATCTTAATAAGTTGCATTTTTTTTAAAAAACACATTAAGTCTCAACAGGAAGATATCAAACTACAATTTTACCTAAAAGGTCTTAATAGGTGCTATGTAAATATGACAGTATATTATTAGAGGAAAATATTACCTAAAATAAATTGTGAATCACTTTATGGTTAGATGAACTGAAATTAATATTGATACTGTGTGCTTCACTCTTAACTAGAAGAAAAATAACATTGCTGGAAACATTAATATGATGATGGTGCTTCAGGTAAGCAACTCACAGTGGCTTTTTGCCATTTAAGCAAATAACAGTGGCTGTTTTTTTTTTCTCCTGAATGTTAAAATTATATTTTGGTGTAGAAAAATGTATGATTTAACAATTATTTTCATTATATATAATTTTCCGGTAGTTCAAAGTCTACATTTGAAACTTATTTATGCTGACTTTTTTTTTTTCCTGGATCAATAGTGTCTCTGGAAATTAGATATCTCCACGGAAACTTTTCTCTTCTTCTTGATTTACCTTCGTCATTTTATAAATATTTTTTCCTTCTGTTTTAGAGATAAGGGCATGAGATAAAATGCATATGTTATGGGGAATATATTTAATATATATTTGTATTTTCCAATACAGCATTCTAAAACAGTTGTCTGCCAAGCATGTAAAGTTAAGAATGCTTACAATTTCCATATCACCACAAACTGTTACAATCTGCAAGTCTCTCTCCTTTCCTTTGAACATGGCCATTGTGATACCATGGACCTTTTAATGACAACACCGTGGCATACAACATGATAGTACACCATGACCAAATAGAGCAGTTTTGTTTTTAATAACATAAGATTTAATAATTTTCATTTTTGTAATTCATTTTAGTTTGAATTCTTGGTTTGGATGTTTTAGGAATTTGGACACTTGAAAAAAATGTTCCCCTCTGTAAGAACACAAGAGTTCTACTTTTGCCAAATTGAGTTAGAACTTGTGTTTTTCTATCTCCTCTTTCTTCACTCCTTCCTTTTCTCCTTCCTTCCTACTTTCCTTCCTTCCTTTCTTCCTTTTGTCCTTTTTTTTTTTGCAGACTAAATCCTTAGAGAATCCTATTTATATATTCTCAATGAATTTTATTACATTTCTTTAAGTAAACAGCATTTCACGTTATGTGTAAGTAAAAAAGGCGCATGAAGCTAGCAAATGACGAGTAATAGTAAATAAATTCAATTTTACCCACATAGTTCCTATTTATATTTGAATTACTATTCTTCCTTTGTTAGTATTGGTAAAATAATATTTTACCTCACAAAATGTTATTAAAATCTGCACTTCACCAATCATTTTTCGCTGCAAACTATGACATGGTATTTTTATTTGATTCCATTAACAAATTTTTTTTAATAATTTTGTATTAGGAAAGGGCAATAATCGGAGCATATATCATAAGGGGTTCAAAAGTGATGCAAAGCAGACTGTGTAAAATAATAAGTTATATAGTTAATATATCAAATAAGTTTATTTTACATCATAAATGTTAGCTATGACTTTCCTTAATGGATGAATTATATTCATTTATTATTTTAATTATCTGTGTTTCAAAATGTTCAAATTGCAACATGATGACACTTGTAATGATAATATTAAACATGTATTTCCTAATAAAATTGAGATTACAAAGATAAAGCATTAAAAACTTGCAGTTTTTTCTCTCACCAATTAATATTGAAATTCCATCTTCTCCTAAGGAAATTTTCGCAAAAGTGTTACATAATATATTAATTATTCATTTACTGTCATCACAATTCTTATTGTACTTTATCTATTAAGAGAAAAGTATAATTACATAAAAGGAAACTGTGGTCTATTTTTCTATTTTAAGAAATATTACTGTTTAGAATAAACTACTTCACTGAATATTTTTTGGTATGGAGTATAAAATGTTACTCAGGTAAAACATAATAATAACGATCATTATTTATTTAGCAATATATAATGTGAGTGATATTTGCAACCATCACTTTGTTTTAAGCTAGTTTTATTTGATTGGTGTATAAATTGTAAATGTTGAATTTTCTGTAATAAGGTTTAATCAGGTATATATCATATATACACATATAAGTTTCTTATAATTAGCTGTCTTTTCTATAGAAAATATAAGTAAATAAAAATGTTAAGCTGGAACTAAGATTGCATGACCTTGCTACCAATTAACTTAAGGAATTGTTAAAGGCTTTATCATTTTTCTGTGGCACAGAATTTTATAAATTAAAAGAAAACTTAAACAAGATATGTATCTGTTGTCTTCATTATGCTGGATAAGAACTGACAGAACAGTTAAAACAGGGCTCTGCTTCTAGTAGGAAGATATAAACAAAACCTGAAATCCAAGTAGTGAGCTACTGCTTTATTTTCAAGATTTTAAGTATTTTGCCAAGGGCAGACTGTTACTTTGGACAGAAGGAAGAGCCAAACATAAAGGAGAAAGGGAGAACTCAGGACATAGAAAGAAAATCTAAAGTATTTGACAGTACTGATACTGCCTAAGATGAACATATTTGACAACATTTACATTCCCAAGGATGAAGCAAGCACTGAGCTTTGCAAAGGATATAGAAGACAGTAGATACAAGAGGCCCTACTGGAAGGAACTATGCAGGAGTTCATCAAGAGTGAGAATAAGAGTCTACTGCAAGCAACTGGCCATATCAATGGGGGACAGCAGGGAATGCTTGAAAGATATCTAGCAAAAACATATATAATCTTCACTAAATCAGAATTAAAAAATTGTCCTTCATTTATTAAGGACTGTTGGCTGGGTACAGCAGATGGCGCCTCCAGTCCCAACACTGTGGGAGGCCAAGGCAGGATAATTGCTCAAGGCCAGGAGTTCGAGATCAGCCGGGGTAACACAGTGAGAACCCCGTCTGCACAAAAAATAATTTTAAAAACTTTAGCTGGGAATGGTGGCATGCCTGTAGTAGTACTAGTTACTTAGGAAATGATGACTTGAACCTAGGAGTCCAAGGTTGCATGAGCTATGATAGCACCATTGCACCCCAGCCTGGACAACAGAACCAGACCCTGTCTCTGAAAACTGAATAAATAAAAATAAAATAAAATAAGAATTGTGCACTGACTATCAGAGTAGAATGAATGAATTGTGACTCTACTTACTTTGTGGTTTTATTTTTATAATAATATATATTAATTTTTTGGTATTTCCCTTAACAGAGTATGATCTATTCTCCATAATTCTGTTTGTTATTTACAAGACAACATAATTTTTAAACCCTACAAGTATGTTATATATATGCAATTGGGGAAAATTTATTACAAGTTTGAAAGTCAAGTGAGCCAAAAGAAATAAGTAGCACCACTTACAAAATCCTGTCAATGAAAGATTCTTTTCTGTTTGGATCCCTTACAGTGCCTATTTAAAGACTATGGTTGATTTTGGCAAAAGAAACACCGTGCAAATAATAAATGAAAGTAGAAATGTGTATAGACACTGATAACAAAAATGTATAATTATACTCAATTCTAATTATTTCATTGGCTGCCCTTCAAAGTAATTGCATTTTTTTTCTTCTTCCTATGGAGTCTCTACAAATTGATCTTACCAGTGACACCACATTACACACACACACACACAAAAATGTCTGTGAAAAAATGTTTGAGGAATCTGTCTTCTTTGGTTATGAATTAGCTCTTTTCAAATAACTATTGACAATACCACTAAATACAAACTGACCAAATGAATTGTGTTATGTGATATAAAGCAAATAATTCACTTACAGCCTTACTTCACTGCCTTTTCTTTCTCTCATAAAACCTGATTGCTTGGTAATCAGCATTTCTGACACCTTCCTGAGAAGAAATAGCATTGTATCAAGAAAAACACAAAATGCACACCTATCTTTTAATGGGCTCATTTAATGTTCTGTCCCCAAGTCACCCAAAAATGTATTTTGTGGTTGTAGAGAAGAAAATCAAGCCTAATACTCTACTCTGGTAATCAACTTCCTATATAAATTCTCACTTCAGTTAAGTTTCCAGTCAGGCAAAGGTAAGTTAAAATCTTTGAAACACTATTCTCCTTTCCTGACAAAAAGACACATAAAAGCTGAGTTCAGCTCTCCTGCAGTTTTTGGAAAGAGAAACATTCTATTTATATATAATTAAAGGGGTTTCTAAAATAGCAAACAATCATAGAAGTTTTCACAGTTACTATTGTACTATTATGGCTACTATTCAATTTTTAATTGAAATTATTCAAAATTAAAAATAATTAGCAGATAAGTTAAGAAAACATGGAAACGCAAGTTTTTAAATAGTTTAGGAAGAAATGACGGAAGATAACTTGATTTGAATGCATGTTTGAGTTTGTTGCCTATAAGGGTAGGGAAAATGGAGATACAAAAATTACAAAGTGAAGAAACTTGCAATGATATTTCAGAGGCACTGGAAGTTCCACAACAAAGGGGACACCAAACTGATATAAAGTACTTTGAAGAAGAATTGATGAGTGCATCCTCCTGAGATAAGATGAACTTTATAAAGAGAAGAGGTAAAAGGGGTGATCCATCAGGAAATAATGACTTATGCATGTAAACATGCCCAATATTGTGCTGGATTTGTAGAGAAAAATGAAATTTGAGGGGGACATTACAACAAAATTATCACTCATTATCTACTATTTATTATACTAGACCTTATTGATAAAATATGGGCAAAAGAGAAACAGCACGCACCATTTATTGGCCAATAAGAAGAGAAAGCAAACAAATAACACAGAAATAAACTCATGCTTGGAAACTAATGCTGTCTATGAAAGAAAGGAACCCAGTGTTCTGAGCAGAAAGCAACTTATTTCAATTAGAGGACTAAGAAACTGACTTTTAAGCCAAAACCTCATTGGTAAGTATGAATTAGCTGGGCAAAAGAACATTGAAAATTAGCCAGGCATGGTGGCAGGCACCTGTAATCCCAGCTACTCAGGAGGCTAAGGCAGGAGAATTGCTTGAACCTGGGACGCAGAGGTTGCAGTGAGCCAAGATCGCACCACTGCACTCCAGCCTTGGCAACAGACTAAGACTCTGTATCAAAAAAAAGAAAAAAGAATATTGAGCAAGCAGTAGAGGGAGCTGAGTAATGGAGAGGTGTACTTCAATGAAAGAGAGATAAAAAAGTATAAAGGACTGAAGGAATTTTCCAGGCATTGGCTAGCAAAGAGTGAGGGTAAGAAGGCCTGGAGAGTAAGAATGACTAGAAAGGCATCATGAGGGCACGGTCAAATTTTAAAATTAGTCCTGAATGCAATGCAAAGCTTTGGAAAACATTTAGTCAGAGAAATAACATCACCCGATTTATATTTTAGGATTATTTTGGTTGTTATAAGAAGATTGGATTAGTTGGGAGTGAGAGTGAAAGCAATTATTACACAAGATAAGAAATTAGGATGATTAAGAAAGAGTGTTGGGGTGGAAATTGAGAAAACTTGTAAAATTTAAGATATTATTTTAAAGACAAAATTGGCCAAATTTGGTGTACAATCATATGTAAGGGTTACTCTGCTTCATTCCTTGAGTAACTACCGGATGGTAGTGTCATTTATTGAAACAGTGAGGGCTAAAAGAGGAGTAGATTTGTTTGCAGAGCTAAGGCAGAATGATTTTGATCATGATAGAATTAAGATGCTTAAGATATATTCAAGCAAAGAAAGATGAAAGGATAAAGGGCTAAAGGAAATTTTAGATGGGTAGTAGATTGTTGCTTACAGGGCTTGAAACTCAAAGATAGTGTCAGAACTGGTGATACTGGTGATATATTTCTGGGAGATGTAGACATATAAAATTTCTAAAGGCATGCGACTGTCTGAGCTAGACAAAGTAAGTGTATATTACATGAGGGAGAAAACAAAGAACAACAACAACAAAAAGCACTATACAAAGTTCTTAGGTTGTATAAAACAGAAATAGCCAGAAAAGAAGAAAACATATTAAAAAAGTAAACTCAAAAGCAAAGAATAAGAAATCATGAACTGAATTAAAGACTTTTTTTTTTTTTTTTTTAACTCAGAGACCGGTCAAATGTATCAAATAAATAAAATACTGATGAGAAATCAAGTAAGACAAAGAAGGAAAAATGTGTATGGATTTGACAACATGGAGGTCACCAGTGACCCTAACCAGAGCAGAGACCAAATAGAGTTGGAGCCAATAAAATCTGCTGTACTTTTCTATGAAGAGAGAAAGCTGTCTGAATAAATCGATGTAGTATGCTTAAATTATAAAAATAAATGAACTATGTATTTATTTACAGGTAAAGTCAATATATTTAATTTCTTACTTAATATAACAATTAAAACTAGAATCCACATGGTTTACTTTTTTTAAACGTTGATGCTTAATATCATATTTTTAAAATGCAATCTACTTTTTATTTTACAATGCTGTATTAGTCTTTTCTCACAGTTCCACATGGCTGGGGAGGCCTCACAATCATGGTGGAAGACAAAGGAAGAGCAAAAGGATGTCTTCCACGCGGAAGGCAAGAGGGCATGTACAGGGGAACTCCCCTTTATAAAACCTTCAGATCTCATGAAACTTACTCATTATCACAAGAACAGCACAGAAAAGACCTGACCCCATAATTCAATTACTTCCCTCTGGCCCTGCCCTTGACAAGTAGGGATTATTATAATTCAAAGGAAATTTGGTTGAGGACACAGTCAACCTATATCATTTCTCTCCTGGCCCCTCCCAGATCTCATGTCCTCACACTTCAAAACATAATCATGCCTTCCCAATAGTCCCTCAAATTCTTAATTCATTCCAGCATTCACTCAAAGGTTCAAGTCCAAAGTCTCATCTGAGACACAGCAAGTCCCTTCGCCTATGGGCCTGTAAAATCAAAAGCAAGTTAGTTACTTTTTAGATACAATGGGGTTACAGGCATTGTATAAAAATACCCATTCCACATGGGATAAATTGACCAAAACAAAGAAACTACAGGCCCTATGCAAGTCCAAAATCCAGTGGGACAGTCAAGTCTCAAAGCTCCAAAATGATCTTCTTTGACTACATATCTCATATCCAGGTCATGCTGATTATTGATCATGATGTAAGCGGTGGGTTCCCATGGTCTTGGGCAGCTCTTCCCCTGTGGCTTTGCAGGATACAGCCCCACTCCTGTCTGCTTTCATGAGCTGTCATTGAGTGTCTGCATCTTTTCCAGGCAAACAGTGCAAGCTGTCAGTGGATCTACCATTCTGGGGTCTGAATGATGGTGAATCTCTTCTCACAGCTTCATTAGGCAGTGTCCCAGTGGGGGCTCTGTGTGTGGGGAATCCTACTCCACATTTACCTTCTGCACTGCCCTAACAGAGGCTTTCTATGAGGGCCCTGCCTCGTAGCAAACTTCTGTCTGATATTTAGGCATTTTCATAAACCCTCTGAAATCTAGGCAGAGGTTTCCAAACCTCAGTTCTTGACTTCTGTGCACCTGCAGGCTCAACACCATGTGGAAACTTTTAAGGCTAGAGGTTTGCACCCACTGAAGCCACAGCCCCAGCTGTACCTTAGCCCCTTTTAGCCATGGCTGGAGCAGCTGGGACACAAGGCGCCAAGTCCTTAGGCTGCCTACAGCACAGGGTCCTTGGACCTGGTCCATGAAACCATTTTTCCTCCTAGGCCTCTGGGCCTGCGATGGGAGGGCTGTTGCAAAGGTCTCTGACCTGCCCTGGAGACATTCCCCCATTGTCTTGGTGGTTAACATTAAGACTCTTTAACACTTATAAAAACTGTGGCAGGCTTGAATTTCTCCCCAAGAAATGGGTTTTCTTTTCTATCACAATGTCAGGCTGCAAATTTTTCAAACTTTTATGCTCTGCTTCCTCTTGTACACTTTACCACTTAGAAATTTCTCAACCAGATACCCTAAATCATCTCTCTTTAGTTCAAAGTTCCACAGATTTCTAGTTTAGGGGCAAAATGCTGCCAATCTCTTTGCATAGCAAGAGTGAGCTTTACTCCATTTCCCATCAAGCTCTTCATCTCCATCTGAGACCACCTCAGCCTGGACTTTATTGTCTATATCACTATCAGCATTTTGGTCAAAACCATTCAACAAGTTTCTAGGAAATTCCAAATTTTATCACATCTTCCTGTCTTCTGAGCCCTCCAAGCCTCCAGGAAGTTCCAAACTTTCCCATGTTTTCATGTCTTCCTGTGAGCCCTCCAAACTCTTCCAACCTCTGCCTGTTACCCAGTTCCAAAGTTGCTTTCACATTTTCAGGTATCTTTACAGCAGCACCCCACTCTACTGGTACCAATTTACTGTATTAGTTTGTTCTCACAGTTCTACATGGCTGGGAGGCCTCACAATCATGGTGGAAGACAAGGAAAGAACAAAGTGATGTCTTACATGGTGGCCGGCAAGAGGGTGTGTGCAGGGGAATTCTCCCTTATAAAACCATCAGATCTCATGAGACTTACTCATTTTCATGACAACAGCATGGTAAAGACCTGTCCACATAATTCACTTACCTCCCTCTGGCCCTGCCCCTGACACGTGGGGATTATTATTACAACTCAAGGTGAGATTTGGGTGGGGACCATATCAATTGCCATATAATTGTTCTTGAAAAATAAAATCATATGTATTTCAGTAATATTAGAGGAAAATAAAGAATGAAAGTCAATAAATATTTGAGCTACAAGGATTTTATACATTTTGAATTCTTCTCATTTTACAGATAAGGAACTTGAACTACCAGAATAACAGCCTCTTATTAGACCAGATTTTGCAAAAATAAACTAAAATTTTCTGTGGTATTCTAGTAAAAAATAAATTCCATGAGTTTAATAAATATTAACAATAATGCTACCAAGAAGTTAGCCTTTTCATTTACAAACATAGAAAATGACAACCATAACTACTGTTGTTTTTAATGATAGTTAAAATAATGGTTAATAACTATTAAAATAACAGTTAATAACTGAGTTATCTGTCTCAGTCTAGTTGGGCAGCTATAACACACTACAATAGACGGGGCAATTTATAAACAATAGAATTTTATTACTCACAGTTCTAGAGGCTGAGATGTCCAAGATAAAGGAACCAGGAGATTAAAATCTGATGAGGGTTCACTCTGCTGCCAAGATGGGACCTTCTGGCTCTGTCCTCACATAGCAGAATGGCAAGACAGGTTTATGGGGCCTTTTTCACCTGGACATTATTCCCATTTGTGAGGGTTCTTCCCTTAGGACCTAATCACCTCCCAATGGCTCCCTCTTTTAATACATCACCTGGGAGTTAGGTTTTAACATGAATTGTGGGCAGATATGTACATTCAGATCATAGCACCATCTAAAGCATCCTTAGAAGTCTGATTTATTTGCCTATTTGACTATAAAATTTTAAAAGTGTATATTTTTTACATGTAAGATAAAGTTCCCCAATGAGCTCTGATGACCTGGAATTTGCCAGTTTACTAGGAAGGAATACTCTCCTTGCTTCTGGTTTTCATTCATTTACTACAGGAATGCTGGGGGTGAAACCTGATGACACTGTATGTACTGAAGCTTTTCAATAAATTGTGTTTCAGTTTTAATAAGATCTGGCGCATTGTTTTATTTGTCTGTTCTCACTATTGTTAACCAGATTTTCTTCTACATTTGAGTAGTTCTTAGGTGGACTTTCAGCTACTAAATGTGGTAATTTATAGAAAAGTACATGTCTTGTCTGCTGAAGCATGTATCATTGCTATGCATTACTTATCACTTAATAATTTAATGTAAAAGTACTCATCAATAAAATTATTATTTTCTAGCTTACACTTGATAGTTTTAAGAAAAAGAACAAGGAAATAAACCTATCAGTATTAACAATGGAAGTAACACTGTTTCCATAAGAAGTTAATTCTTCATACATTCAAGAAGATTGTATTATTGAAACAGGAAAGAAGGCGAAAGAAAGGAAGACAGAAGGGACAAAAGAAATACCAGTGTGAAAAATATATATTTTTTAGAAAATTCTTTTCGGTCTCCCTTCCTTGTTAACCCTTTTCATGATTAAAAAAAAAAAAAAAAAAATGAAATAATAATGAAATACATGTGAAGTACTCCTGATACTATGATTGGGAAACATAGGTTAAACATGGTTCCACAGATGATCGAAAGATTACCTTTGAGACACTGAAAGTGAAGGATAAGAAGAACTTTAAAGAGACTGAAGTACAGATGAAAAAAATACAGAAACTACAGGATGGCCTAAACATTTCAAAAGGCAAGATCATCGTACACAGCGGCAACAGTGAAGATGAAAATTGATATGTCCACAATGACAAGGAATTAGTCCTTGTACAACTGTGAAAACTTAAGCCTATGCAGCATCCCATAACTTAACTCAAACTCACCCTCAAGGCCCTGATAGAGATTGTTGAACAGGGTGAAAAGATTTGTAAGCTTGCTGAAATATGTAGAAAATTTGAATCTAAGAAAGAAAAAGTGCTCCATTTTTGTCAGTATTGACTCTCTAAGGAGCAGGAGGAGATTGAGGAGAATAACCTAGAAGACCTGAGGAGCTCGCCAAGTTGATGGTGGACTACATAGGGATGGAGAATTTCCAGAAATAGTATGACAAAGTGAAAATGCAGCAACTGGCCTTCAACACAGACGAGTCCACTGTTAGAAATCAGTGGGAAGTTGTGGGAGATGCTGAAGGAGTACTTGAATGGCATCTCAGTGAGTGACGAAGTACTGGGCCAGATCAACCCACTGTTCATAGTCATCCATGGATGCAGTTTACCCTAGCTCTTGTCCACACCTATAGCCCATCCAAGTAGCAAACAACATTCAACCACTTATCATGTCAATGAAGCAGCCCACATGATCTCTCACACCCTGTGATCTAAGGAAAATCTCTTTTCAACCCACAGGGATTTTTTTGAGACCTAAGGACTTTGCTATTAAAAACTTCCAATGGGGCAAGGGCAAAACTCTGGTTGGTAGTTGGGTAACTTTGAGCAAGTAGACAATTTTTCTTAATTTGAATTTAATTTCCTCACATTGTGTGAGAAGAATAAACACCTCATAAACATAAAATATTATATTCATGTGAGGTATAGATTACCATTCTTTAAATTCTCTATTTATTGGAAAGATAAGAACAATACCTTTTAAAGGAAATTAATTAAAACTAAATTGACTGATTTGCATACAGAATCTTGTCATATTGATTCATGACTAGTCTGATGTTTACTTACCAATCTAAGAATTTTCAGGCAGATTGAGCAAAATAGTTTTGTTTCAGGCAATACTGACATGAAACTAGATTTTTAAAAAACATCATTATATATAAAAGTTGATACAATTACTTTTATCTATATTTATTTTCAAAATTATTTATGTCTTCAAATGTGGCTGTGCTGGGGCAGGGTAGATTCTAAAATGGCTCCAATAATTTCTACTTACTAGCATTATCTAGAATTCATTACTTTGTGTAATTCTCTCCTCTTGATTATGACTTCCTTCTAACAGAGTATGACAAAAGTGACGATTTATCATTTCCATGATTAGGTTAATGTGTGAAAATAAAACTTTCCTAGATTTCTCAGTGTTCAGGTAAATAGCTCTAGCTGCTATGACATGTTCACATATCATGAGAATTAGATCTATAGCCATTTGTCTAGTTAATTATTCTAATTTAAAAGAGTAATAGAGCGTCTCTTATCTTCTTGGGGGCTAAATGGCTATAGCTAGGAGTAGATTTCTTGCTTGAGTCCCTGAGGTGCCAGGAAAGACTGCAAAAGCCATAATCCAAGGAATTTACATTTCAATTTGGAATGAGACCCAGGACCTTGGAGACTCTTCTAGGTTGTAGACTAGATACAAAGGTTATCTGTCTCATAGAGAAATTTTATTTACAGAACAAAAGGCTAAAGAAAGGAGGACACCCCTTCTAGGAGCTGAAAGGAGAGAGGAAGGGAAAGTACCTTCTTGCCCTTTATAACAGAAAACTATCATTTTTTCTTCACCACTCATTATGGGGGTGGATGGGGAGTCAGGCTTTTCTTAGAACAATTTGACTGGCTCTCAGTTTGTAACTCTAGGAAAAAGAACTAGGACATAGGGTGCCAACACTACCTAAGGTGCCAACACTGCCATTTACTGTGCAATACTTAGTAAGAAATTTGTCACTGATTTAGAACGTTTATAATGAAATCAAGAAAGATGACAAAAACGCAGCATCTACATAAGATTGTAACTTGGCATTCATTATTGTTTTCCCTACTTGCACACTTCTGCCAGAGATGTGTGAACCAGAGCAACTTCATCTTGAATGGGGGCCATGTAATATAAAGCTGAGACCTGCTGAGTTGCATTTCTAGTACGTTAGGCATTCTTAGTCACAGGATGAGATAGGTGATTGTTTCAAGATATAGACCCTGCTGATAAAACAGATTGCTGTAAAAAAACCGTCCAAAACCAAGATGGTGATGAAAATGACCTCTGGTTGTCCCCATTGCTCATTACACACTAATTATAACATATTAGCATGCTAAAAGACCCTTTTACCAGCACCATGACAGTTTACAAATGCCATGGCAACATCCCAAAGTTACCCTATATTGTCTAAAATGGAGAGGAACTCTCAGTTCCAGAAATCGCCCACCCCTTTCCCAGAAAACTCAAGAATAATCCACCCCTTGTTTAGCATGTAATCAGGAAATAACTATAAGCATACTCAGTGGAGCAGCGTATGCTGCTGCTCTGCCTAGGGAGTAATCATTCTTTCTTCATTTACTTTCCTAATAAACTTGCTTTCACTTTACTCTAGGGATTTGCCCCAAATTCTTTCTTGCAGGAGGTCCAGGAACCCCATCTTGGGATCTATATCTGGACCCCTTTCTGGTAACACTTTGAGGAAGAATGCAGCCATATTGGAGAGGCCCAGAAAGTAAAAGAAGGAAGTCTCCAGGCCAATGCCAGCTAGAAACTGAGAGCAACAGTTCAACACACTGCAAGAAATTGAATTTTGTCAAAACTACAGAGCTTAGAAGCAGACCTTAGACTCCAGTCTTGGACAACACCTTGACTGCAGCCTTGGGAAAGATCCTGGCAAGCCACGATGAGATCCATGACTCATAGACATGGTGAGGTAACAAACACATGTTGTTTTAAACAGCCAACTCTGTGATAATTTGTTACTAAGTAGTAGAAAACTAATGCAATGACCAAAAAATCTAAAGTACAGATATGGAATAATTTCATTAGTGAAAGGATTCTTATATAGAGTATTATTCAATGTGAATTTTGTACTTAACAATTTTTTTTAAATAAGGAACTTATTGTTTTGGAGAAGTCACTTAAAAAAAGCTTCTATGAAATATAAGATCTTCTAAGATCATATGTAAGTGCAAATCAATTTGAAAAGTAATGTTTCAGAGTCAAGATAATTTTAAAATAATTTTAAAACACTGACTGAAACACCTCATTTAAAAAAAAAATCATTAGTTTTCAACATGGTCCCAAATTTATTACGGTCAGGANCAAATCAATTTGAAAAGTAATGTTTCAGAGTCAAGATAATTTTTAAAATAATTTTAAAAACACTGACTGAAACACCTCATTTAAAAAAAAAATCATTAGTTTTCAACATGGTCCCAAATTTATTAAGGTCAGGAAATCTCTTCAAAAGTCATTTATTTTATGAATAACTTAAATAAAAAATGGCTTCAATTAAACTGAAATAATACAAAAATGTATGACTTAGCTAAAGAATTATTAGAAGGGTATCAATTGAAAAGAGGTAAAATCTCACTAGTAGATTTAGCATATCTGTCCAGTTTTTGACCATTAAGCAAGAACAGTCCACGTATTGCTTAAAGGCACACGTGTATGCCCCAGGCATACACAATACATGCTATTTCACAGTTTGGAAGAAAAATAAAAGCGTCATTAGGAAGCCTGCCACTAGCAAAAGAAAATAAAAGAAAATAAGCCTTTATAAAACATAAATTGCATTGTTTTTAAATTCCTTGTGTGAATTTCATCACATAGAATATGAAATCACTGGAGAAAAGAAAATGTAGCAACCTAAAATTCTAGGCAAAAAAGTACAAATGTAAATAAATACAAATTTATAAATATTTTATGCATTTTCTATCACAGATTACAGGTTATAGATTATATTTGAAGGGATTTTTTAAATTGTGTAAATGTACTAATACTATTGAGCATAAAGAAAATCAAGCATGAAAAGCAGATAAAATATAGACGATATTGAGAAACATGGTTTTAACTTTCTAAAATCTTATTACTTTTATCCTCAGTTGATTATGAATAAATACTAATGTGTTGCATACGAACATGGAGCAGCACAATAGAAAACAGCAAATTATATATAAATAGTTTGTGTCTTTTCAAATTGGCTACTTGTTTTATGCAATTATACACGATATAAATTACATAACATATTAAATATGCATACATTAAAAATAAAGCTGTAGGATCAATTTCAAAATGGTGGTTAGAGAAGGAAAAAACTTATAATCTGTATATTTACTTACAGGAGAAAATTATAAAACAATTTTTGAGAAATACTAACAAAAGAAAACATGGTTTTCTGGGTGTTTAAAAAACGCATCTAATCTTTTTTTTTTTTTTTTTTCCATTTGTATTATTTCAAGACAGAAAGCAACTGCAAGGATATTCTGCTGATCTTAAACTTGCTTGAGATGGTACTCTTTTCCACTTTACACAAGCAATATCTTCTATATACTCATATCACACCTCCATGTAGAAAAACTAAGAAATACTTCCTGCTTATGTGTGGCCGTTTTAAGCAAGAAAGTGACATTAGCTGATTTTTGTTACTAACGGTAAGTTGCATATATGTGGAGAATTGATTTAACAGGTACAAAAAAGTAGTAGCAGGTCCTGTGTTAGGAGTTTACCGGTGAGGTTTAGGAGAAAAAATATGTTGGTATTTGTAAAAGACAAAGGAAAAGGAGAGAAAGAAAAGGATTCAAGATACATAATACAGCGGGGCATGGTAGGCGCACCTGTAGTCCCAGCTACCCCTGAAGCTGAGGTGAAAATATCGCTTGAACCCAGGAGGTCAAGATTGCAGTGAGCTGTGATTGAGCCACTGCACTACAGTTTGGACAACAGAGTAAGACCTTTTTTCAAAAAAAAATAAAGATATATTATATAGGTGATAAAACCAGTTGGACTTCTCATGTGGAAAGAGAAAGAAAAAGGAAAGATAAATTCAGGTTGACTCCTCGGCTTTTGGACTGAGCAAACAGGAAGACGATAGTGACATTTACTGATATTGGAATAACTGATAAAGAAACTGGACTTTGTTTCTTGGTTGATGTGGAAGATTTTATTTTCCAGAATAACTATAGCAACATTTCCGATCCCACAACCATTTCCAGAATCTTGCAACTCCACATCTAGAGGAAGAGTCTATTTCTCCTCCTTTAAACCCAGCTGGATCATGGTGACTACATTAACAAATAGACTGCAATGTGCAATGGTCATAAAAGGCAGTCTTACTCACAGGAGATTCACCCTTGGAAGCTAACCATCAGGTTATATGGAGGTTAAGTCTACATGGAAAACTGTGTAGGTGTTCAAACTGACAGCCTCAGTTAAAATTGCAGCTGAAAGCTAACAACCAAATGACAAGACAATGAATGCCTTCAGGTGATTCCAGATCCTAGCTTTTGGAATTATCCTAGCTGACAGCAAATGCAGCAGAGACCAGCTATCACTACCAAGCCCTGCCTAAAGTGCATATGTATGAGCAAAATATGTATCATAATTCTTTAAGACACCAAGTTTTGGTGTGATTTGAGTTGTGTGTTATTAAGCCATAGTAACTGGAACAGTGGATTAGTGTTTTTGTTACTATTGTATGTGTGTGTGCACGTGTTTTTGGAGAGAAGGGAGTTTATGCAACTGATCAAAAGTTCAGTTTTCAACATAGACATGAGAGATACACAAGTTGGTATGTCAAATACGCAGTATAATACATGAGTTCAAAGTTTAAAGGAAAACTTTAGAACAGAAACATAAATATAAAGATGTTTGTACAGATTATAAAAAATATGTAAAATGAGGTTTAGGAGGAAAAATAGTGTAGATAAGTTAGTTTCTAAAAAGCTAACAAAATATACAGAGTAACTGCGAAATCATCAAAATCAAGGCTTTGGTCTTCAAATGATCAGGTCTCAGGTGTTAGGTGTTAGCACTCAATATAGTTCTGCATTGAGAATAAATAACAATAAGAACAATAGCAATCATTTATTTAGTTTGCTTTATGCCAAGTATAATACGATAGAACTAAGTTAAACACTTACATGACCTATTTTTGTCATTAGATTAAACCCATGAAAGTTTTTTTTTTTTTTT
>NW_016829348.1:185372-195498 GCF_001698545.2 Rhinopithecus bieti | reverse complement strand
AAAGTAGTTTTAGAGTATTTTATAGCATATTGCTTGCTCAGACTATCCAAAATTTTCATTTTCTGTCAATTGCTTCATCATTTTGAAACTTGAATCTTCTAATGGTTAATTAAAAAAAAAAAAAAATTTGAAATAATACCTTTAGCAAAGTTCAGAATGCATAGGTAGTTTTAAAATAATAAATAAAAACAATACTATCTCTTCTGTCTTGAAATTATATTGTATTTTTTCTCTAATGATTAAAGTAAAAAATGTAATGTTACATGTTGTATACTTAAGAGTTTACCAGTGATAGAAATGATTTAAAAAATTGTAGGGAAATATAATGCTCTGAAATTGGATAATTTATGGTTCAAAACAAAGATTACAAATTTGATATTCAAATACATCAGGTGCAGTAATCTCTACAATGTTAAGTTATAATAATGAATAATGAGATTTTAAACAAAAAAAACACAAAAATTCACATTTTTTACATCATTTCAAATAATTCAATCTCCAAACACATAAAAAGTGAGACGGACAGGGAAAGTGGAACAGGGACCCCTTCCCATTTTTCTTACATGCTCCTGGTTGTGCCAGTCTCACGGCCTTGTGGCCACAAGCACTTCCACTCATTGAATCAACCAATCAGATATGAAAGAAACAGAACACTCTAAAGACAAACATACAGGCTGTCAACCATAGGGATTTTCCAAGAAACCCTCTGCAAGTGCACAAGCAATGTAATATCATAGCTTGTCCTAACCTAACCTTTGCTTCATTTTAACAGTCCAAATCACATCCCTGGTTGGAAATTTAAGATGCTAATGAAACGTGCAATGCATGAAGAAGCATGACACAAGACTGTGAAGGTGCAACCAACAGATCACCCCAAACATGCAATGATGTCACCTGGAAAACATTCAAGAAAGCATAAAAACCAGACTAACTTGTTTTGGGGGAGTCAGCAGCATATCCCTTCCTGTTGTCTCCCTTTCTGCTAGAGCTGAAAGCCCCAATAAACTGCCTTGTTCAAGTCCATTTCACACTCTTGATCAATTTTTATTTACTGAGGGTTGAGATTCCACCACCAGTAACAGTACACAACTCTGAGAATTCTGAGTACATCTCCCTTTCTGCTATTGATCCAAAAGAATTGCCAAGCAATCAAGAAAAACTATAACTGCTTTTAAAATGCAGAATCTCCTTTTATCTTTTTCTCTCTAAACCCAACTTCATGCTGTGATCAGTGGTGAGTTGAAGAATTTTAGGCTTTACACATGTGTAAACCTAACACTGTCATTTTGAGGACAATTAATTCCTGCTCTTTTTGTTCAATTAAGTATTTCACCCATCCTTATAAGGAAACATCAAAGATTAAGCTATAAAATCAGCTTCACTGAAAAAGGATTCAAACTTGCTGAGTTTGACTTTAGACTTTAAGTCCAAGCCACTCAACAATTTATATTGTTAAAAGTGAAGGTGTCTGTGTTTGAAAATTTTGGATTTCCAGTTATAGTTTCATTTAGTTCTGCATTTTACTCTTCCAAATTTTGATTTGAGGACAGCAATGCAAATGGTGGTGAATATATTTAATTGTATTTTTCAAGAAAAGTATTTTTTGTAATTACTCTTTTATTCTAATATATTATTTTTCCTTCTACTGATCATTATTTATACTTATCATATATGTAGTCTTCCTTTATGTGAGATACTAAAGATAAGTAAAAGAGTCATAGATGTAGTATGCTGGAAAATGCCATAGTATTTCTATTTTCTATTTATTATATTTTAGTTATTGGGAAACAGAGCAATGGATGTTAAATGCTCTCAAAGAGATGGAAAAAAATACATACAAATGTTTTTGCTATAGTGCTAGACTGTAGTAATATAACATCAAAATGAATATTGAAAAATACATTTAAGAAACCTATTGATTTCTCCACATGATGTCATATGGTGTTATTGGTGGTTTTTTCATTAAATTATCCAAATTCTGGTTCATAGCCATAACAGCTTCTATGTTATAAAGAACTAGTATAAATTTGCTTAACTAGCTATTAATAATCATGTGTAAATATAAACAAATATAGTCAATCCATCTGATTTGGTTGAAAAATTTGTCAACGGATGAAGTCTAAAGATCTATTTAACTTTTTTTTTTTAGTATCCACTGCTTATTTTATATATTTGTCATAGTATATTCTGAACCATTTAAATAATAATTATCCTCATGCTTGCAATAATCCTTTTAATGTTTTCATACTACATATTATTATCTTTATCATTTTTTTCTTATTTATATGCATACATAATTAGTTTGGAGTCAGAAAAAAATTGATATACCAAAATATCACAAGACAAAGAAGCTGTAAAAAAAAATAGCCCACAAAACCAATAAATAAGTTAAATTGTCTGATTCAAAAAATTAATTCCATAGAATTGGGTTTAAACAGACAAAGCTAAAATTTTCTTAGGGAAGCTTTATAATCTCCAGTTGTTTTGAAATGTCTGAAACCAGTTATTTCTGAAAGAGAATGCATGAATTTGATTCTTAAAACTTTAGCTTGACATTTTCAGATCCCAATAGGTAGTAGGAGGAAGTCAACCAACAGATCCAATTAAGAGCAATAATGACTCGACCAGTTCCCCACACACGTGACCCACATTGTGCTTTATTTCTGGCAATAATATGACTTGTAGCAGTACAACATGGTGTTAGAAATTATGGATTTTGGAGCTGGTTAAACTTGACTTTCAAAGTCATTTCTTCCACTTTCTAATTTCATGCCTTTAAGACAAATTACTTATCCTCAGCCATCTACTCAGTCACCTACTCTTGGAACTTTGTATTGATTTGAAATCATTTCCCCAGATTCCTGACACCAGGTCAGGCAGCAAATCCTCTTCCTTCTTTACTAGGAATACCTCTTGAATTCTTCCCTTTCTATCAATATTAATTTATTCTGTCACTACACTAGTCAAGGCTCTCATCACCACAAGTCTGGATTGCTGCAGTAGGTCCCCAAACAGTCTCTTTCTATGTGGTACATTTAATCCTTGTTCCCAATTCTTCAGTCCCTCTCCGGATCACAATTATGCTGCCACACCCTTTGCCATGTGACATTGTAGTATCACCAGAATGAGCAAAGAATATTTTCCCACCCCATTGATGCTTAGCTTGACCAATGAAAGGTGAAAGGAAGTGACAATAACTACTTCTCCACTGAGGCTTTAAGAGTCAGCAGGTGTTTTTTCTTGTGCTTGTGTTATTGTCATGAGAAAAAAAAAAAAAAAATGTGCCTTGTAAACTCTGGTCCCAGGATGACACACTGTAGAATAGATCTGAACCCAAACTGCAGTCAATAGCAAGCCCAGAAGATTTGCGATCTGAAAACAAGCTGCCTCAGCTGACCTACAAAACTATGAAAGAGAAGCTATAAATGTTTCTTGTTTTGAGCCACTGATATTTTGAGGTCCCTTGTTATATAACAAAAACTGACTAATAGTCTGCCTTTAGGCTTTCTTTCCTCTGATAGAATGCACCCCTGCCAGTTTTAACCTCTTGTAATAATGCTCAACTCTCCCTTTAACTGCTCAAATGTTTTATTGTTCCCAATCACGTAATGAAAAATCCAAACGTTTTAACCTGATCGTTCACAATCGAGCTACTACTTACCTATCCAGACTTATGTTCAAATACACCTAAAATTGAACATATTCATTTTAGCATAAAGATGCATTTATTGTTCCAAAAGCATTTGTCATTAATTTTGTAGTCTACCCTACAGTTCATTACTAACCTCCTTTCTTAAAGCTCATTCCCCATCCTTTTCTTTGAGTAATAAATATTTTAAAGTTTAAAAAGTATTTATAAACATTGCTTCAGAACATCAAAGATATTGTGTAACTTTGTAGTAGAATTGAGTTGTTGATGTCTGTGTAAGAACTAAGATGTTAGTCACTGCCTCTAACTCCTAAAATCTTGTAAGCTGTAAGTGCTGAGTGACCTTTTAAGATAGTTTAAGTAACTTCCACAGACATTACATGTTTAGGCTGCTCCAGGTAGATGCCATTCCCTTAACTGTGTTCACCATGTTACCTAAATGTTTAAAACGCTGTAACATGGCTGTATATCTGAAGTGAAAACAGAAATAACACAGAAGGTAAAGACTGTATATTTAATCTTAGTCCAGAAAATAATTTAGTATGGCATTTTCTGTTTCAATTCATAAAGCTAAATACTTTTGTTTTTGTTGTTTCTTAGTATTTGGATCCATTCTTGAGATTTTCAGATCACCCAGCACTTACTGCAAATCTTAATTGTTTTCTTCCAAATCTCAAAGACCTACCCAACTGCCCCAGTCATGAATATGCTCTCCTATAATATTTCCCCCTTATTAGAATGATTCCTTTCATAGTCTACCTTTTATACGAATTTGCTGTTTATATATCCAAGTCTTCCAGCTAGACATTAACCTTTGAGAAGTCAACCTAGACCTTCGTAACTTGAAAACGTAATTGAAATCCTAATTATCATTGGCAGAACAGTAGAAGAGAAAGAGCACATTATTTGCACCCATGAAGACCTGAGGGCAAAATGTGACTCTACCAATCACCAACTATGATAGTGCTATTTATTTAGCACTATCCACATTCTAGATTAATCTCATTTAAAAGTGTGGGAAATGGGAACAGTGTCTGTGCAGGTATTCTTAACCTAAGAAATTTGGGAGGGAGTATTTGTTTTAGCAACTAACCCTACTTCACTTTCTTCGAACTTTAAAATGTATGAAAGTTTTCACATGCTGGGTCTGGTTTATTCTGAAAGCCCCCGTGTCTACCAGGTTGCTCCAATTTATGATTGAGATCTATTATGTTTATTACTTTTTGAACTGCTTTTCACTGCTTTTAAATGGAGCATTTTAGTTCCCCATGACTATCTCTAGCAAGCCCAATCAAAAATCAAAGAACTCAGATCCAACTGGACTGTCCCTAGAAATGTAGAACAGATAACCTAGCATCACAGCACAGAACTATGTTATGTATCTTCCAAACTTAGAGAGTGAAATATATTCTAAATTAGAAGAAAGATTGAAAGGGAAATGAGCACACCATTTTTGCTTGATTTTAATTTAGATGTTCTTTCCTAGTGCAGATTAGAATTGACAAAAGTTATATTTTATCTAACTAGGTAACAGCCTGAAAGTCCAATTTAAAGATGGCTGCTTTAAGAATGCTCTGTCAAATTCAAAACTCCGAAATTCATAGTGTGATGCCACAGTGGAGGTTCGATAACTCAGACTGCCTGCTAGGCACTCAGTAAATTATATGACAATAATTGATTAAACTACAGATGCAGTTAAATGATTAAGCACCATACACCTCCTATGCCATATCTGTAACAAACAGCTGTTTGGTTACTTTCTCAAAAATCATCAATTTTAGCATCAATATGATAACCATATAATATATGTCATTTTCTGGAAACTTGATGTTAGGTTTTCAGGTTAAAAATGAAGTCTAACTAGCAGTCTCTGATCCAACTTTTTAACTTTCCCCTAGATGCCTGTAAGTGGGAAGGAGAAAATAATTTTATATAATGATGTCAAAACTAAATCACTAAGCTTACTGCCAAAATTAAAGAGGAACTTAAAGTAATCAAAGCCATGGAGCTTCATTGGCAAATTCAATTAATTAAACCACATTTGTGGCTTTATCAAGTGAAACAAAACAAGCTTGCTGTTTCTCAGAAGTAGGTAGGCAGGAAGTGGCTCCAGTCCACAGTTAATTTCTTGATCAGAAGGCAGCAGAACTGTAATCATCCGTGTAGATGTATTTTGGTGTTGGCCAGAATAACTCATAGCCATTTCCTAACTATTAGCAGAATCTTTCTTTCTATATTTATTTGGAAGCTTTCATTCTCAGTCAACACTCTAAATTATACAACACAGTGCCTCCTGGGCAGCATAGTCCCCCAAAAGTAAAGAACTAGAGAAAAGGATAAAAGGAAAAAAAAGAAAAGAAACAAAAGGAAACAACGGGCTATTTATTTGGGAGATTTTCATTTTCCATGTATTCAGTTGATATAAATAAACTAATCTGAAAACATCAGGAAAGACATAGCCTCTGTCAATTAATGCCAGATGAAATGTTTGCATGTTATATAAGGTAGAAATTTTCCTAGTATTTGTGTAATACAGCTTGCCTTCTAGTGGTAGCAATACAATGACGAATTTATCAAAATTATAAAGAACAGTAAGCAAAACTATGGATCACATGCATGTTTCCTGAGTGCAAATGTGAATTCTAAACAAAAATAGTTTCAAAATAAACAAATTTGAGGATATCAAAAGAAAAAAAGTCTACAGCATAGAGTAAAAGAACATTATCTAAAACTCAAAAGCCAAGTTTTGTATCAGAAAGAAATGTTATAGTGTAACCATAACAAATGTTAGAAAACTTTTAAAATTGTCCTCAATATGTTAGAAGGAGATATGACTGCTGTGAAATAGAAGTAAGAAGCAGGAAGAATTATACACAAAGACAAGCCAACAAATGAGATTCAAAGACAATACTCTGGACTTAGAAGATAGCAGTTTTTCTTGAGGAAGGATGAAAGCCAAATCTGCAAATACTCATGAAGCAGTAAGAAAATTATTGACTAGAAATCATCATCAAAGATCTGGAGTAGAAAACACAGAAAAAATGAAGAAGAAGAAGAAAGATTTTGAAAGGAAACATGAGAACTCTGAAAGGCAGAGAATGGAAATCTGATATAAAATTATGTGTTTATAAGGAATAAGCCAAAATATTGAATGGAAGAAAAATTCAAGATAAGTGTAATTAGAAAGGGTTCTACTAACACGTAAGATATTTAAATCTGAAACAGAATGTCACTCCAAACGTAACTATGAGAAAAGTCTGGATAACCTGTAATCTTTTTTTTAGCTCATCAAGGAACTGAGATTGTAAGATAATAAGGAAAACCTAATTCCAAAGGGTGACAAACCCTTCCATAGGCTAAAGTGACCATAAAGAATACATAAGAGCCCCATATACAAAGAGTTTGTTTCCATTCTGCAGCCCTTTTCTAGAAGCCTCTATCATGGCAGGGCAAGAAAACGGAGTGAGCTCCCTTTGTGACACTGGCTTACAGGGACTGCCAAGGTTTGAGAATGGAATGGTCATACCTAGAGAAGGACATCAATGGCTCAGGCTGCCCATAAATGCAAGGTGGTGATACGTTGCTCCCCAGGAACAGGGTAGAAACCTGCTGGACCACTTTCTGAAACAAAACAAAAGCAAGCTGCTTTTAGAGGAGGCGGAAAATCATCCACTCTTTTCAGGAACCTAATCGTGCTTTGACAGGAAAAGTTGACTATAGCAGTGGGAGGGGGAAGGAAATCCTCCCTTTCCCAGGTCCAAGGCAAAGACTGGCCTTCACTGATGTGAGTGGTAGATGCTAACGCTATCTTCTGATTGAAGTAAGAGTAAATGTCCTTTCCCTTGGATCCAGACAAAGGTTGGATGCCTCTGACAGAGGGATAGAAAAACCTGTCACTTCCCTCCAATTCCACCCTGAAATAACAGGCCAAAACCATCTCCTACTGGGCATGCAGAAAATCTGCTTGTGCCCCAGAACCCTACATGGATAAAACAAAAAAAGCTGTTGCGACTGGAGCAAAAGCAGGAAATTCACTCACAGCCAAGATTTTTCTCTGACACAAGGGAGAGTTTGGATGCCATGGGTGGAGGAGTGAGAAACACACCTGCTGTATAGACCCTGCATCATATATAAGAGAAAGTTTGTCTGCTATGAGGGAAGGAGCAAGAATTCAGAGATGCCTCACTCCTGAGTGTCAGTCACACAGGACCCGCTTAAGGCTGTGGCAGGAGCAGCAGAAAAGAGAAACACATCTGCCCCCTAAACAAGCCTTGCATCAAATAATAAGCAACAGCAGTCTACCACTTCTGAAGAACCAGAAGCACAGAGAGAGAACTCTGTGTACACAGGTGTGTAGGACATGCTGAAACAGAGGATGGAGCACAGAGTAAAACACCTCTCACCCCCATATCCACTGTTATGGTTTAAATTGTATCTCACCAAAACTCAAAGGTTGAATCCCTACCCCAGTTATCTCAGAATGCAACATTATTGGAAAATAAGGTTGTTACAGATATACTTAAGATAAGGTGACATCATACTTTAGCAACAGTTCCTAATCTTGTTGATGACCTTATGAAATATAAATAAATATAAATAACTAATAACCTTATGAAAAGGGGAAATTTGAAGATAGACACCCACAAGGAGAGACCACCATGTAAAGATTGGAGTTATGCTACCATAAGCCAAGGAACTATCAGAAGCTAAGAAAGAGAACTGGAACAAATCCTTTCCAGTGCTTTCAGTGGGAACATGGCAGGCTTCTAGCCTCCAGAACTATAGACAATAAAATTGTGTTACATGAGTCATTCAGTTTGTGGTACTATTTTAGATCAGTCCCAGAAAATTAATACATCTACACGAAGCACAAGGTAGCAGTGACCCACTACTAGAGGAATTTGAATTTCTTAGTACACTAAGGGTAAGTATACCAAGAACAAAACTCCAACCCAGCTCCAACTCAACTGCTGACAAGTTTAACACAACCAACCATAGTAATGTCTTGAGAAGAAGAGGTGTACCACCTGCTAGTCATAAGTATTTTTACCTCACATTCTACTTTTATTTTATACATATCATCCAGTTTTCAATTAAGTATTATGAGACATATAAAATTGAACAAATAGTATCAATTTTTAAGAAATAAAACCATCTACAGAACCAGTTGAGAGATACCCCAGGTGTTCAAACTACAAAACAAGGACTTTAAGATAACTATGATTAACATTCAAATAATCTAATGAAAAAAAGTGGAAAAATCCCTTAACAGGTGGGGAATTTCAGCAAAGAAATGGCAAGTATTAAAAAATAAGTCAGATCAGAGATGGCGAGTAATACGCCTCATGCCTGTAACCCCAGCATTTTGGGAGGATGAGGCAGGAGGATTACTTGAACCCAGGAGTTCAAGACCAGCTTGGGCAATATAGTAAGATCTTTCCTCTACAAATCATAAAAAATAAAATAATTCAAATGGAAATGTTAGAAAAAAATCAGAGATGATAAATATATTAACAGGTTTATTATAAAGCTTGGAATAGCAGTGGAAAGAATTAGTGAACTTGAGTGAGATTAATAGAAATTATTCAAATTGAAATACAGTCTTGTATTGGTTAGAGACAGAGATATGTTCTGAGAAATGCATCGTTAGGCAATTTTGTCACTGTGAGATCATAGAGTGCACTTACCCAAACCTAGATGTAATAGCCTATTACACACCTAGAATGTATGTTATAAGTTACTGCTCCTAGGCTTCAAACCTGTATATCAGGTGACAGTAATGAACACTGTAAGGAAATGTGACACAATGGAATTTATGTATCCAAACATATCTAAATATATAAAAGGCACAGTAGAATACACTATTATAATCTTCTGGGACCACTGTCATGCACATGGTTTGTTGTTGACCAAAATGTCATTCTGCAGTGCAGGACTACACAAACAAAAATAGAAACAATCAGCAACAGCAGAAAATGAAAAAAAATAAAATACAAAAATAAAAAAGAACAGAGCATCTAAGACCTGAGAGAATATCAAAGGGTCTACAATATATGTCACTGGAATGCTGGAAAGATAGAAAAGTAGAGTAGGAGAAACTTATGAAGAGATAATGGCTGTCTATTCCCTCAATTAGAAAATGATCACTTGCAGTCCCAGCTAATTGAGAGGCTGAGGCAGGAGGATAGCTTGAGGCCAGGGATTGGAATCTACAATGAACTATGATGGCACCAGTGCACTCCAGCCTGTGTAACAATGTGAGAGCCTTTCTCTGAAAACAAACAAACAAAATAAAAACAAACCAGAGATTCAAGAAAGAAGCTCAGAGAACCCCAAGCACAATAAATACAAATAAAAGTACACCTGGATAAATCAAATTGCTGAAGGCCAAAATGAAGAGTAAATCTTGATGGCTTGAAGGAAAGAAGGAAGGAAGGAAGGAAGGAAGGAAGGAAGGAAGGAAGGAAGGAAGGAAGG
>NW_016829348.1:139646-184690 GCF_001698545.2 Rhinopithecus bieti | reverse complement strand
GAGAGAGAGAGAAAGGTACATAAAAATTGTTACCTGAAAGCAAAATCTAGATAACCCCAATGCTTGCCATCTGCAATACTAAATGTTAGGCATACATGAAACAATTTATATAGAATTTTAGAGACAAAATTAGCTTGTGGCTTAAGAATTCCATACAAAGCTACAGCAGAGATTGCTAGTTATACTCCAACAACATTTTTCCTTCTATAGTGTGGTAGATAGTAAAAATGTCCCCACATATTTATCCTCCTTATAGTCTTGTCTTTCACCATATAACTTACTAGTGTCCTCCCTTTCTTATTCTGGGGTTGTCCACATAACTTATGATTTTATCCAGTCTGTCATTGAGGGGCATTTGGGTTGTTTCCATGTATTTGCTGTTGTGAGTAGTGCTGCAATGAACATATGCATGCATGTGTCTTTGTAACAGAATGATTTATATTCCTTTGGGTATATACCCAATAATGGGATTGCTGGGTCACACGGTGTTTCTGGTTCTAGATATTTGAGGAATGGCCACTATGCAGCCTTACAAAAAGAAAAAGATCATGTTCTTTTCAGGGACATGGATGGAGCTGGAAGCCATTATCCTCAGCAAAGTAGCACAGGAACAGAAAACCAAGCACCGCATGTTTTCACTTATAAGTGGGAGCTCACCAAGGAGAATACGTGGACACAGGGAGGGGAAAAACACACACTGGGGCCTGTCGGGGATAGGGTGAGGGGAGGGAGAGGATTAGGAAAAATAGCTAAGGTATGCTGGACCTAATACCTAGATGATAGATTGATAGGTGCAGCAAACCACCATGGCACATGTTTACCTGTGTAACAAACCTGCATATCCTGCACATGCATCCCAGAACTTAAAATAAGAATAATAATATTTTAGTGCATTGTCCAAATGACCAGAAACTATGTCTTTATAGAGCTGTATCCCAAAGAAGAGTGGACGTTGCTTTTTGGCTTTTGGAATGAACTGAAACCAGATAAACAGAATCCCACAATATTTTTGACGAAGCTATAAAGGCAAAAGCATTGGCAGCCTGGACTAAAAAAGACTGAGACTATTAAAAATATAAAAACTCTCTGGGACTCCCAACTTGCTAAGAGCAGATGGCAGGCTCAGAAAGCTGTTCAAATGCCAAGAGAGCAATGTCTTTAAAAGTAGCCAAGGAGTGGCCGGGCGCGGTGGCTCAAGCCTGTAATCCCAGCACTTTGGGAGGCCGAGACGGGTGGATCACGAGGTCAGGAGATCGAGACCATCCTGGCTCACATGGTGAAACCCCGTCTCTACTAAAATACAAAAAACTAGCCGGCGAGGTGGCGGGCGCCTGTAGTCCCAGCTACTCGGGAGGCTGAGGCAGGAGAATGGCGTGAACCCGGGAGGCGGAGCTTGCAGTGAGCCGAGATTGCGCCACTGCACTCCAGTCTGGGCGACAGAGCGAGACTCCGCCTCAAAAAAAAAAAAAAAAAAAAAAAAAAAAAAAAAAAAAGAAAAGAAAAAAAAAAAAAGTAGCCAAGGAGGGTGATGAAAAAAGGAATGTATGAAAGGGGATAACCAAGAATAATAGAGCAAGATGAACTGAGAGGCCAACCCCAGGAATCAGAACCAGAGACTAATTTGTTATGGTTGAAACAAGAGATGTCATATGCTCGTTACATGATGTGGTAAAGCATTTTGGCAATAAATAACAAGAGCTTTAAAAATGGTTATACACTTTTATCCAATAATTTTATGTTTTGGTATGTTTCCTAAGGTAACAGCCAAAAAAAGTGAATTATATGCAGGATTTTGAAAGCCAGAGTCCTATAATACTAAAATGTTTAAACTTACACATCATCTATAGGATGAAATATTATTCACTTAAAAACTATTATTAATGTTAAATGTTTATAAATACACTTACAACACAGTATTAAATGATAAAAACAAGAAGAAAGCAAAAATGCTTGTGTGGTATGACTCTATTTATTCCTTTAAGAATAATACAATATACAAGTTTAGAAGACCAGAAAGAAACATGCATGTAGTAACACTGAATGGTGGCCGGGCCTCACGCCTGTAATCCAAGCACTTTGGGACGCCGAGGCAGACGGATCACGAGGTCAGGAGATGGAGACCATCCTGGCCAACATGGTGAAACTCCGTCTCTACTAAAAATACAGAAATTAGACGAGTGTGATGGCGGGTGCCTGTAGTTCCAGCTACTCAGGAGGCTGAGGCAGGAGAATCGCTTGAACCCTAGAGGCGGAGGTTGCAGTGAGCCGAGACTGCACCACTGCACTCCAGCCTGACAACAGCGCTAGGCTCTGTCAGAAAAAAAAAAAAAAAAAAAAAAGATAAGAAAGCATTGCGAGGTGATCTTTACCATGTCCATGTGTATAAGTACTAGAAAGATCACTACACCTGCTTGCTGTTCCTGACTCATAATGTGCTGCGGCATTTTGCTTTAAGTTCAGTTCTTTAATGTGTCAAAAAAAATGATTTAAAAAAAAAAAAAAAAAAACATTTTATTATCACCTATACATGTTGTGAATATCTAGAAAAAAATAATTTCAGTATGTCAAATATTTAATCGGCCAAGAAAGAATATTAGTTCAACTAGTAATTAACTGATTTTTTTAAATTTCATGGATAAAGTTGGTTGTTTTGTTGTGATGGTGATTATTTTGTTTTGTTTTTAAAAGTCATCATTAAAAAGATGGGGAGATCCTTTCCTACTAGAAAAAATAGAAGGTGTGGTTTGCTTTAGTGTTAGACAANATGTGATTTAAAAAAAAAAAAAAAACATTTTATTATCACCTATACATGTTGTGAATATCTAGAAAAAAATAATTTCAGTATGTCAAATATTTAATCGGCCAAGAAAGAATTTTAGTTCAACTAGTAATTAACTGATTTTTTTAAATTTCATGGATAAAGTTGGTTGTTTTGTTGTGATGGTGATTATTTTGTTTTGTTTTAAAAGTCATCATTAAAAAGATGGGGAGATCCTTTCCTACTAGAAAAAATAGAAGGTGTGGTTTGCTTTAGTGTTAGACAATGGGAAGAAAACCAAAGGTCTCCTGTACAGGGAAAAGGAGCTCTATATATCAACTTGTGATCATATATCCTAAAAATCATTAAAAGTTCAGAAGTTTTACATTAAAAAAATTGAAATGGAGAAATGGATTTTAAAAGTAATTATAAGAGGATCAGTTTTGTTTAAGATTAACACCAGAAGAACAACAAGAAGAAATCATGATATATTGAAAAAAATGAATAGAATAAACATGGAAAGAAAATTAAAATCCCAAAAGGGTAAACATAAGATCAATCAAATTTTGTAAAAGCTAAGACAAAATTAAAATGAGAAGCACAAGGTAACTACATAAAAGTTTCCTTCATTAAACTCTTAGCAACTTTTATCATGGTTGAAAAAAAAATATCTTTTTTTCTTTTTTTCAACTTTTAGTTTCTAAGGGCACATGTGCAGATTTGTTACAAAAGTATATTGTGTAATGCTAGGATTTGGAGTATGACTGAACCTGTCACCCAGGAAGTGAGCATAATACCCAATAGGTAGTTTTTCAACCCTTGCTTCCCTCTTGTCTCTTGTATTCCCCAGTGTCTACTGTTTCCATGTTTATGACCACATATAGCCAGTGTTTAGCGCTCACTTGTAAGTGAGAACATGCAGTATTTGCTTTTCTGTTTCTGCATTAGTTCACTTAGAGTGATGGCCTCCAGATACATCCATGTTGCTACAAAAGACATGATTTTTTTTTTCGTTTATGGATGCATGGTTTCCATTGTGTATATGTACCACATTTTCTTTATCCAATATACCCTTGATAGGAAATGAGGTTAGTTCCATGTCTTTGCTATTGTGAATAGTACTGCAGTGAACATATAAGTGCCTATGTCTTTTTGGTACATTGATTTATTTTCCTTTGGGTGTATAGCCAGTGATGGGATTGCTGGATCAAGTGGTAGTTTTGTTTTGTTTTTTGAAACAGAGTCTTGGTCTGTCACCCTGGCTGGAGTGCAGTGGTGCGATCTCAGCTCATCGCAACCTCCGCCTTCTGAGTTCAAATGATTCTCCTGCCTCAGCTTCCTGAGTAGCTGGGATTACAGGCATGCACCATTATGCCTGGCTAATTTTTATACTTTTAGTAGAGACAGGGTTTCACTATTTTGGTCAGGCTGGTCTCGAACTCCCAACCTGATGAACTGCCTACCTTGGCCTCCCAAAGTGCTGGGATTACATGCATGAGCCACCGTGCTCGGCTGGTAGTTTTAACTTTTTTGAGAAATCTCCAAACTGGTCTCCACAGTGGCTGAACTAACTTGCATTCAGACCAGCAGTGTATGAGCATTCCATTTTATGCTGCAGTCCTGCCAACATCTGTTATTTTTTGACTTTTTAATAATAGCCATTCTGACTGGCATGAGATGGTATCTCACTGTGATTTTGATTGGTATTTCTCTGAGGATTAGTGATGTTGAGAATTTTTTCATATGCCTGTTGGCCACTTGTGTGTCTTCTTTTGAGAAGAAGACATGTCATTTGCCCGTTTTTTAATAGGATTGTTTTTTATTGCTTGATTTGTTTAAGTTCTGTATAGACTCTAGATATTAGACCTTTGTCAGATGGATGCAAAGTTTGCAAATATTTTCTCCCATTCTGTAGATTGTCTGTTTATTCCATTGACAGTCTATTGCAGAAGCTTTTTAGTTTAATTAAGTCCCACTTGTCAATTTTTGTTTTTGTTGCAATTGCTTTTAAGGACTTAGCCATAAATTCTTTGCCAAGGTCAATGTCCAAATGGTTATTTCCTAGATTGTCTTCTAGGGTTTTTATAGTTTGAGGTCTTATGTCTTTAACCCATCTTCAGTTAATTTTCATATATGGTGATAGGCATGGCTCTAGTCTCATTGTTTTGCATATGGATAGCCAGTAATCCCAGCTAAAAGGGAGTCCTTTTCGCATTACTCATTTTTGCCGACTTTGTTGAAGACCAGATGGTTGTAGGTGTGTGCCTGTATTTCTGGGTTCTCTATTCTGTTTCCTTGGTCTATATGTCTGTTTTTATACCAGTGTTGCTGTTTTGCTTAGTGTAGCCTTGTAGTATAGTTTGAAGTTAAGCAATTAAGCAATGTGATACCTCCACCTTTTTTTTTTTTTTTGCTTAGGATTGCTATGACCATTAGGGGTGTTTTTTGGTTCCATTAAATTTTATAATAGTGTTTTGTTTTTTTTTTTTTTTTTCAATTCTGTGAAGAACTACATTGGTAGTTTGATAGAAATAGCATTGAATCTGTAAATTGCTTTAGACAGTATGGCCACTTTAACATTATTGATTCTTCCAATCCATGAATATGGAATGTTTTTTCCATTTCTTTGTGTCATCTATTATTTATTTCAGCAGTGTTTTATAGTTCTCCATGTAGAGATCTTTCACTTCCCTGGTTATGTGTATTCCTAGGTATTTAATTCCTTTTCTGACGATTATAAATGAGATTGCATTCGTGATTATTAGCTTGAATATTATTGGTGTATAGAAATGCTACTGATTTTTGTGCATTGATTTTGTATCTTTAAATTTTATTGAATTGATTTATCAGTTCAGGGAGCCTCTTGGTGAAGTCTTTAAAGTTTTCTAGGAATAGAAACATATTGTTGGCATAGAGAGATAGTTTGACTTCTTTTTTCCTATTTGGATGCCTTTTATTTCTTTCTCTTGCCTAATTACTTCACTAGGACTTACAGTACTATGTTGAATAGGAGTTGTGAGAGTGGGCATCCTTTTCTTGTTCCACTTCTCAAGGGAATGCTTCCAGCTTTTGCCCATTCAGTATGATGTTGGTTGTGGAGGAAATGGATAAATTCCTGGAAACACACAACCTCCCAAAATTGAACTAGGAAGAAATTGAAATCCTGAACAAACCAATAATGAGTTATGAAATTGGATCAGTGATAAAATAACCTACCAACCAATAAAATTCTCGGACCAGATGGATTTACCACCAAATTCTTTCAGACTTAACAAGAACTGGGGTAGTAAATCATACTGAAAGTAGTCCATAAAATAGAGTAGGAGGGACTTCTCCCTAACTCGTTCTATGAAGCCAGTGTCATCCTGCAGCCAAAATCTGGCAAAGACACAACAAGAACAAAAACTACAGGTCAATACCCCTGATGCACATAACACTCAATAAAATATGAGCAAACCAAATCCAGCAGCACATCAAAAAGTTAATTCAACATAATCAAGTAGGCATCATTCCAGGGATGCAAGGTTTGTTCAACATATGCAAACCAATAAATGTGATTCACCATTATGTATTCACCATAAATACAATTAATGGTGTATGTATTCACCATAAATACAATTAAAAACTAAAACAATATGATCATCTCAATAGACACAGAAAAAAGGCGTTTGGTAAAATCCAACATCCTTTCATGATAATAACTGTCAATAAACTAGGAATCAACTGAAAATATCTCAAAATAATAAGAAATCTTATTTTCAAAACACTCTCTTCTCTTGGTTCTGATGACAATTCAACCTCTAACCTTTTTTCTAGCTCTAAGACAGTACTTTATCACCTTTGTTCTGCTTTATCTTACTCCATTAAAAGTGAAAATTGCTCAATCAACATTGTTTTCCTGAGCAATATCCTCCACTCCATTGGTTTGAATTATGATGTGTTTATGTGTGTGAATCACAAATATATTATCCTCTGTCCAGTCCCCATAACTATATTCCTGAACTGTGGAAACAATAATCTTCAGTTGAATGTATCCATGGTAGCAAAACACAGTAGGTCTATAATTAAACCCAAGATTTTTTGCCCCTTATCCAGTTTCTTCTCTCTCAGTTTAGGCCTCCATCTATGCATGTCAGGGTTTATAGAAACAGTGATGCTCAAGCTTACTTGATCAGCTATCATTCCAAACATTGACCATTTCTTTCCAACTTTTCCTCTGGTAAATTTCTTTAATTGATTTACTTATTTTCATCTTTATTGTACAACATTGGTCCAAACCATCTCTCCTTGCCTCTGAATTTATCTATTTAATTATATCGCATCAGTTCCTCTCATGGAAATCAAAATTATCTTTCTGCTTTAAAAGAAAATCAATAAATCCCTAGGAAAGATTCCAGGTATTCCAGGGTAGAATAAAATAATTTCGTGTGAGATAACATTTGAAACCTTTAACATGGTGTATGAGGCCTTTCACAGTTGCTTATCTTTTAAGGCTGTCTCTTGTTGCTAGTCTCACTCTCTCTTCTCTTGACATTGCAGCCGTTTCCATTTCTGAAACTGACTGTGGTAATTTTAATATCACCACCACCAACACCCACATGTCCACATCCTAATCCCAGAAACTTTGACTATGTTATCTTACATGGCAAAAGGGACTTTAAAGATGTGATTACATTAAGAATCTTCAGATGGGGAGATAATCCTGGATTATCCCTGGAGGTTCAATAAAATCACAAGGGTCCTTATGAGTGAAAGAGGAAGGCAGAAGAGTCAGAAAAAGAGAGGTTGGGGTGATGTGATTGCTGGCTGCAAAGAGGCCACAAGCCAAGAAATATGGACAACCTCTAGAAGCTACAATGGTCAAACAAATGAATTTTTCTCTAGAGTCTTGAGAAAAAACACAGTCCTATTAACACCTTGACTTTAGTCTAGTGATACTGACTTGAAACTTTTGACCTCCAGCACTGTCACATAATAAATTTGCATTGTTTCAAGTCACTGAGTGTGTGGAATTTGTTACAGAAGCAATAGGAAGCTAACACAGTCACCATGCTATTTCTTGCCTCAAATTCTTTGTATATGCAATATTCTTCCTACCCAGAAATTTCTGCTTCTCTTTACCTGACTAGTTTTTGCTTTTTCTTTGTGCTTCAGATTAAATATATTTAGTGTGGAAAACCACTCACCAAAAAAAATATTAGACCACTGTATTAATTTCCTTTTTATCACACAGTAGCTTAAAATAGCACATACTTATTATCTCACAGTTTTGGAGGTTAGAAGTCCAAAATTAGTTCCAATGGGCTAATACCAGTGTCCTCAGGGTGGTTTACTGCTGAAAGACCTAGGGGACAATCTGCTTCCATGCCTTTTCCAGTTTCTAGAGACCACCTGCAGTCCTTGGACCATGGCTTCTTTCTCACATCATTTCAACTTCTTGTTTCTATGGACACATCTCCTACTGGTAACTCTGATCTCCTCCTCTTATAAGGATCCATTTGATTATATAGAATCCCACAAGATAACACATTATAATTGCCCTATCTCAAGATTCTTAATTGCAACGGCAAAGTTCACTTTGTTATATAAGGTAATATTTCATAGGTTTTGTTGATTAGAATATGGACATCTTTGTGGGGGTGGGAGGCACATTATTCAACTTATTGTAGTTGGGTATTATATGCTTATAATACAGTATTATAAAAACACAGTTTGTTATAAAACATCTTATCATTGTTTGTATCATCAAAATTATTTATTTGTAATAATTTTAATATCTACTTATCTTTCTTGACTGTATTCTTATTCTTTATTAGTGCACTGGAGATATATATATATATATGCATATCTGGCATATAGAAAATGAATATTTTGATAGCTGTCACTTTTATATTTTAAAAGTTTAAAATTATGTTCAAAGCACAAAATACACATAGTGTACATTTTTAGGTACATTTTATAAAACCTGTGTTCAGAGACAATCTTTGTCACTTTTAAACCTGTAGATACATGTCTACCTGTTGATGCTAGCGTTTGAAAAAAAAAAAGAATCAGGCAAAACCATGCCATATGTAAACATTACAAAAAGAATGTGCAAGCTGTCAGAGCTGAGTTTAAGTTGAAGATAAGTTTTAGTTCACAGAAGGAGGCTAGTGGCCCAGGTTGCAACAGTAGACATTGGCTTTGAATACAGAGAAGTTGATGGGAAATAGAGGTAAAAGGGGAGAGTCCAGAATTAGGACAGAATATCAAACAATGTTCTAAATATTCATTGATACTACATTCATTCAAACTACATTTAACAAAAGACCACTTTTAATATATTTAAATTAATAATGTATCATGGTTAGAGAGCTTTGCAAAATATAACAGTAACTTAATACACAAGACCAAATTCCACTGACATAAGCAAAAAGAACTAACACATCTTCACATGTTCATTGACTGTTCAAAAGTGGTAATGTAGAGAATCACTAATACACCCTACCTTTCTATTATGTCAAAGTATACATGAATGACAAGTTACAAATGAAATGGTGACTCTCCATATTAAATTTTTTTACAGCCACTTTGATTAATACCATGCATATTAATACTTACAGTATTTAATGTGATAAATGAGCTTGTTTCATGCTTGTTAGCTTATCTGATCTATGTGAGATTGATGATAGTGTTATTTGCCTGAGTTAATGTATGTCTAAATGATATTTATATTTTGTTTTAATAACATGGGTGGAGAAGCCAGTCTCATACAGGTTTGTTGAGTTGAATGGAAGGTGAGATTTAAAGTGATTTCAGTCCATCTCAGAATATTTATTTTTAACTTTTACCAGAAGAAAGCAAAATATGTTGATTTTCAAAATTCATTTTCCATCACTATCAGTAAGCAATTTCAATAACTTATCTTATAAAATTATAATTAACTTTAAGCTATCTTATAATCAAAGAGAACAATTCCTGATTCAAAGATTTTCTGTATGTGGATCCTATTCTTTTGGAATATTCAATTCAAATATCTCTATAAAATTCTTAAGTTGTTCAGTGATAAGTCTATTAGTCTGTTCTCATATAGTTATACAGAAATACCTGAGACTGAGTAATTCATAAAGAAAAAATTCTTTAATTGGCTCATGGTTTCACAGGCTATACAGGAAGCACGGCTGGGGAAGCTCCAGGAAACTTGCAATTGTGGCAGAAGGTGAAGGGCAAGCAGGCACTTCTTACATGGGCAGAGCAGAAGAAAGAGAGTGAAGGTGGAGATGTTACAAACTTTTGAACAACTAGTTCTCGTGAGAACTCATTCACTATCACATTGTTTAGTTCACTTGGGGCAATGTTAGTCTTGATCCCTGTTCTGAAAAATATCAAAGGTTAAAAAATCCCTCACTCTTTTGTGTTCCAAAAAAATTGGCTTACTTCAAAGAAATACCCTTTCCCATATGATTTAGATAAGAATCACAATTGCTTTTCTTGTTCACCTATGACAAAGCTAGACACAGACCTTCCACATTCCCATTGCTTGTCTCATGTTTGATTAGCTGAATGATGTACACCCAATGGCCACTCTGGACAAAATGTCTGCTAACTAGACTAGACACAACTTCAGTTAAGCTTCTGACCTCTCCTCAGAATCCTGAGCTTCAACCCACCCTATGTCGGGGCCATCATCAGAATGTGGAATGACTCTTCTAAGCCATATGTCCCAAGAATCAGTTAGCCCCAAATAAAGAAGTTCCCCCAATGAATGGTACAGTCATATCACCTGCTCACCACGTTCCCTCATACCTGATTCTCTCTAGCCTTATTTACTCCTCTCGATAAAGAAAAATCCCTTTCTTCTCTACCTCTGTGAATCTTAGATTTTGTGGTCAGAGTCCTCCTATTGCAAGTCTCCTTTACCCTATTGCAATATTCCCCTCCCCCATCACCTATTGCCCATTTAAATCAAGTTTCTCTTGACCTAAAGCAGATCAAAAACAAACAACTGTCATTCTGAAGTATTTAGAAAAGTTTAAACTTTTCTTGAAAAGTAGTTGAGAGAAGAATGTTTAATTACCTGTAAATTAAAACTCAAAATACATAATACAAATGCCACTTCCTTACTTTACTTAATACTATTAAACTATTAATTTATAGCCAGACTTAACTAAAACATAAAATGATGTAGAAATAGCAAAGTATTGAAGATAAGCAAATAATACATTTTTTTCTGATTTGTATGTCCTTTTGAGTTATATTAATACTTTGCAAACTAAAATACGTGTTGCATTGTGATTCTACTGCACATAAGCTTCCTACCCAACAGGATGAACTATAGTTGTTCCTGAGTATCCATGTGATCCATGTGCGATTAGTTCCAGCACCTCTTCTCAATACCAAAATCTGCAGATGCTTAGGTTTCTGATATAAAATGACATAATATTTGCAGATAATCTATGCACATTCTCTTATATAAATTATGTCTAGATTTCTTATATTACCTAATACCATGCAAATGCTATGTAAATAGTTATTATCCTGTATTGTATAGGAAATAATCACAAGAAAAAAAAGTACAGATGCAATTTCTTTTATAAATATGCTGAATCCATAAACATAAAAGCCACAGATATGGAGGGTAGACTGTACACCAAAACCCATCTAAATTGTTCAATTAGATCAGTCCACAGATCACATGCTTGTATATGGTAGTTTGTTAATTTGCTATAAAAATTCCAAACTCTTATCAATTTCTTTATTTATCTGCGATCACACCAGCAACAAATTGAATAGCACTCAGTTTGAATTCAGAAGTCCTGGGGTTTGGTTCATAGGCAGTTACTTATTGATGATACATATAACTTTGTCACCTATTGCAACAATGGCCGGACTTGGGAGTGAGGATTTCCTGTTGTTCACTTGCTCCTCCACTCTGCTATTTGACTTTAAGTACAGAATCAAATAAGACAGGAAGTTAATGGATAAGATGTCAGTCTTAAGGTTGGACATTAAAAGTACTCCCATATTCAATAATTGGCCAAATAAAATTAACCAAGAGACATCCATTTTAAAAATAATTCTTTTTCTAAATACCTTTTTTTTCTTTTTTTTGGAGACAGCGTCTCACTCTGTTGACCAGGCTAGAGTGCAGTGGTGTAACCTTGGCTCACTGCAACCTCTGCCGCCCTGGTTCAAGTGATTCTCCTACCTCAGCTTCCAGGTAGCTGGGACTCCAGATGTGTGCTACCACACCTGGATAATTTTTGTCGTTTCTGGTAGAAGATGGACTTATGCCATGTTGGCCTGACTGGTCTCGAACTCCTGACCTCAAATGATCCACCAACCTCAGCCTCCCAAAGTGCTGGGATTACAGGCATAAGCCACTGCACTCGGCTCATTTTCTAAATGAATTTTTAAGGTAAGAGAGAAATAGGTATGAATCCTGTACCTTTGAAGAACAATAAGTGAATTTCTAATCCATGTTTTGTCAAATTCATTTCTAGAGTTTTACATATTTTCCTATGTGCTTTAATGTGATTTTTTAGTTGACATTATCTCATTGGCGTATTCCTTCAACAACTAAAAAGTATAACCAACTGGTAGGAAATTAATCTGAGTATCAAAGGTAAAAAATTTGTTACAAAATCTAATTAAGAAATCTTATTATCTAATCTTCAACATTGAATATTTTATTTTATCCCTGAAAGATAGGCTTAAGTAATTTAACACACAGAATCTATATGGTTGATATGCTACTGAGGAAATCACTTGAAATATGTGAATGTTCTTGAGGGACAATATTGAATAGAGTCTGTTAATATCAACAAGAGTTTCAAACAGTCATACAGGTACTTACCCAAGGCAGAGAGGGTCTACTAACTTGGCAAAGCAAATTTTTGAACTCACTGCTCACTTTTTAGTGACAGATTTAATAGCCGCAATGGGACTGAATTAACATTTTTACTATTTCTTGATACATTAAGTCAGAAAGCATATGAATGTCCACAAAATATTCTCGATGAATAAAGTAGAATGTAAATTAGTACTAAAGCACTCTCAACCCCATTCACACAATCCCTCCCTTTCTCCTAATCCTCCTTTCAAGACCACATAACAAAATAAATGGTAACCAAATAGAAAATATCTTAACTGCAGTACTGATTCCTCACTGATAAGCAGAACAAAAACTCATCAACTATGATGCCCTGATATGTGCACTGTGTATAAGCTGAGGGTTTATTTAGTTTGTACATCGATTTCATTAAACTGTCAAGCAAAATAACTGCAGGCACCTACAAGGTAGTAAATATTCTTCTTTCTTGAATATGCAATTAATATTACACATCAACTTAGAACATCATTCGATAAAATATTTTTGACAATAGCTTCTTCTGCTTTCTCTTTAAGCATAGTGTTTATTATTCATGTTGCCATTGGTTTTATATTTTCATTAACAGTTTTTGCTACAAAATGAAACTTGCTGTGCTTCTCCTACTTTGGTCTCTTCTATACCACTGGCAACAAAATTCATCAATTTACTGAAAGAAATTGGCAAAGCAAATTTTTGAACTCACTGCTCACTTTTAGTAGTCTACGCCGGTTATTTTAGGCCTGTTATTTTAAAACCTTTCTCAGTGTACCAGAATAAAAATATCAATGGCTTTAAACTAGGGGTCCTATGTTCACAGATGTCACAGGTCAAATGAGTTTCCAACTTTTTCTTTCCAGTTCTCCCCACCTCCATTCCTGCAATTAGAGAGTGTCCCCACCACCACTATCACCACCATCCCACCAGAATGACAAGGTATCTAAATTCTCCTCTCTTGTAGGGGTGTACAAGTGCCTCACATTGTAAAATGATGAGTCACTGGGGTGTGGGCAAAACTACGGCAGAATGTCTAGTTTACAGAACAGTTTTACTGCAACCAGGTGTCCAAATCAAAGGGCTATGGTTAATATGTTTGTGGGCCTCACAGTGGGAAACAAAAGCAAAGCTCAGTAGTTAATCCAGATTGATGCAGGCTTCTGGTGCTCAAAAGCAAAAGTATTTTCTTCTTAATCCTTACTCCTCAGACAAAAATCAGGGACTTTTAAGACCCCCACTTATTGCCTCCTTTCTTTCTCTTTTCCTTCTCTGTGTTCTCCTTCCCTTCTCTCATCTTCCTTACCATTTCTTCCCTTCTTTTTTCTTCCCTTCCAGAATGAGCTTAGATTTTTTTGCTCATGATTCTGAAGTGGAAGATTACCCTTACTCATGTGGTCTAGGAGTGGGGAAAATGTTTAGAGTACAAGCCAGAGACTTCACAAGGAAGCAGAAGAAACACACTAATCTATACTTCAAGTAATAGTTCTGGCCGGGCGCGGTGGCTCAAGCCTGTAATCCCAGCACTTTGGGAGGCCGAGACGGGCGGATCACGAGGTCAGGAGATCAAGACCATCCTGGCTAACCCGGTGAAACCCCGTCTCTACTAAAAATACAAAAAAAAAAACTAGCCGGGCGAGGTGGTGGGCGCCTGTAGTCCCAGCTACTCAGGAGGCTGAGGCAGGAGAATGGCGTGAACCCGGGAGGCGGAGCTTGCAGTGAGCTGAGATCTGGCCACCACACTCCAGCCTGGGTGACAGAGCAAGACTCCGTCACAAAAAAAAAAAAAAAAAAGTAATAGTTCTGACAGATGTTTATTCCCCTGTTTGGCAAAGCTTTATAACTGAAAATGAACTGGGGAAGAGTGGCAAATGAATTTTCAGTCAAATATAATTCAAATTTGTTAGATATTCATAAACATAATACCTATTTGCACTTTTTTTTTCCTGCCACATCTGTGAAATCATGACACTTGCAGGTTTATTTTTCCCTGCATATACAGATTTGCATCTCATATTCACCACTGGAGACCAGTTCGCTCTTTGTTTATGATGTTATTTTGGGTTGCACTATGTATGTTACTCTTAAATTCATCACTTTTTATGCTTGAGTGAACCCCATTTTAGTCGTGAGTTCATTTTTGAGAATTGGGGATATAATGTAGCCCAAGCATGAAAACAAAATTATGAATTTAATAATGTTAAAAATGGCATGCAAATATATTAGGGTGAGACAAACTGTGTTCTATTAGTTAAATATTTGCAGGCAAACAAACCAATATGCTCCTTAAAAGGACATGTAGAACTTTATAGGACAAAACAATCAGTAATTGTATGAGTAATGGGATCTTTATGCAAATAAAAATTAATCTTACATTGCAGATTTGTTTAAGGCTGTGAACAAAATAATTTCATGGATTTTTCCTCAAGCTGACAGATAGCCTCCATTAGGGCTACACACCATACTTCAATACTTCTCTGGCTGTCAGAATATCATGTCTCCTCTCGCATTTCTTGTCTCCAAATTCATTATACATTATACATATTTTTTGCCTTTTTCCTCTGAGACTTAATACATGTACACACATACATACAAACATATACACATATAATAATTATGAAATAAATTAAAAGGACCCTTGTGTTTTGCCCTCTTATCATAATTTAAAGCAATTAATAAAGAACACAGGACCATAAAAACTTATCTTAACCTCAGAATGCTTATCTCTAAGAAGCCAGATAAAACACAGCAGTAGTTTTCATTTGTCCACAGTTAGCATCTTCTCCATGGAATATTCAATGAACGCATCCTTACTCAAGAGGGATTCTGTGTTATCTTAAGATCGCAAAGAAACTGAAGGAGGAAGACTGACGCTACAGTAAAAAAAAAGGTTATTGCTGATTACAACAATAATAATATTGCATATCAATTTAGAAAAATGCCTCTGGAAAGACCCAAAATTCACCTGTCTGACTCACACTCAATACTATAGTAATTAATCATAAATATACATAACAATTATTTGATGAATTACCTGAACATAAATATTTGGCAAATTAATTTTGTTGCAAAAATAACTGTTTCCTACCTTAGAACCAGTACACACATTTGTTCATACTAATTTCAATCTCCTTCTCTTCTTCTATTAGTCTTAGTAAGACTAATACTACCTTTCCCTCATACTGGTATGTTGTAGAGATCAAAGGGAAAAATGTGAAATGAATTTGACAGTTGAAAGTAGCCACATAAATAAAAAGTTTTGACATAAATAAACCTTTGTCCAAATAAATGAATCAAAGATCATATTTGAAAATGAAAGAGATTACCCAAATTAATTCATGATAAAAATTAATAATTCATTCAATTAACTATTTAATCTTAATATTAAAATAAAATGCTAATTTCTTCAAATAAGCTTAAACATATGCTGAAGGGAGTACATAGCATTGATATGTAATTATATACAGATTTTTACATTAATACTTGTAATACCTGTGTATGAATTCAGTAACTGTACATAGATTTTTTCAGCATGGATTTAACACATACCAGGAACAGGATCCTATTCTACTTAACAATACTTGTCCTGACTCTCTGCCCATGCTATGTAGTGGAATGTTGACATGGATGCTACTGAAAAAGTTACTGTACTAATATTTATAGAAGGCAGAGGGAAGGACAGCATTTACTGAGTCCTCACCATTTGGGTTTATATTTTATCATTAACTTTGTATGTAACACTGATTAGTAGAGTTTATGGGAGGATGAGTTATATATCTTGAAACCGAATGGTAGAAGGGGATAAGCATGCTGCAGGAATTGCCTTTCTAGCAGGAATGGTGAGGCAAGCCCTGTGTTGCTGCCTATGAAAATTTAGCAATGCTGATAGTTTCCACAGTCACCAGCAGACAATTCCTAAGCAAAACTTGCTTTCTATTGTCTGAAGACACCCTATTCTCAGTTATAAGGTTTTTAATGTGTTTGGTTTCATCCATTTGGGCCTGCTACAAATCATGAACTTTCTAACATATCTTTTGTATTTGATAGAACTAAGAATTCTCAGTTCCATTATGATGTTAAAATGATGTCATCTGTGTTAAAAGTCAGCTATTATGGTAACTATATGTCTTACATATGAGAAGAGGGACATATTTCAAACTTTCTGGCTATCATTTTGAAGAACTACAGGATTCCTAAGGCAGTCAGTCCAAAGAATGAATGATCTGAAAAGGTGGATATTTTATCAAACTTTAAAAAAGTAGAATAAAGGGAAAACAAAAGGAGTGCCTTTATTGTGACAACTAAAAAAAATGTAGACCCTGACAAATGTAGACTCTCTCCTAAAAGGATAAATTATGTAGATATTTTTAAATACTCATAATATTTCTTTGTATGTATAGTTTTAAGTAGCATGGTACTCTTAAGGCCATTGCTATACATATGCAACTATGATCACTTTTGTCACTTAATACTCGGCAGAGTACTTTAAAATCATTCACCAGTATGCTTCATAATAGAAGCCAGTATAAGGAGATGAAGACACTGAGTTGCATGTTGTCAAATACTGCACTAGAGGTCGGCTTTAGAACCCAGTGATCTCTTCTTGACATAAAGTCTGATCGAAAGACATGTAGACTTAAAAATAATGAGAGATTTAGAGACACAGAAAAATTGTTGAAATTGGTTATAAGAAAGCAATAAGTCAAATGTTAAAATAAAAACTAATGAACATATATGAAACTAAAAGTTTGAGAAGACAAGTTTTGACTTTGCCTTGAATGAGTTACTTAATTTCCTCAGACCAAACTTAATCTAAAGGGAGAAAATCAGCATAAATTACCCCTAAGAAAGAGTCCTCAAAACATAGAAGGCAGCATGATAATACAGAAAGACTAGATTTTAAAGTCATTATTGCCTGGAGTTTAATCTGTAATTCACTACTTATTGGGTGGTGGAGCAAAGGCAAATGTATAATTTCATGAGCCTAAATTAACTCTTAAAATAATAATTATCTACCTTGCCAGACTGTCATGGAGATTATATGAAATAATGAAAATTAAGTACTTGGCACAGACCTGTCATGTAATAAGCACTAAAACTTATTTTCTTTTTACCTATTCCTCTGTATTAAATCTAAAATTCTATGAATTATAGAAGCCAGATTACCCAGGTTATAATCTAAATTATTGTCTCTAGTAGCTAAGTGAACCTATGCTAGAAACTATGTTTCTTCATGTGTAAAATTAAGATTCAAATATATGCTTGGTTTTCTTGTTTGCTTGTTGTTACAATAAAATAAATAATGTGAGAATATGGTCACTTAAAGAGCTACAGTCATGGACTTGGTAAAAACTAACAACGGTATCTAGAGAATTTCTGCTTCTTGGCATGCAGTATTATTCCATCTTCATAACAATATCGGGAGATATTTATTTCACAAGTGAGAAAAGGCAGAAAGGGTAAGTAACTTATCCAAGGTAACCCAACTGGTAAGTCACAGAACAGCAAAGTCAATCCAGGTATACTGTTAGTAAGAGGAAAGGATTATTTGTTCTTAAAATGAGAACTATGAAGAGAAGAGTAAAGAATAACATGTTCCCTGAGGAATTATTTAAATGGTGCTTATTAGCATAATAAAAGAAAACTCAATAAGCTGAAGAGAAGTAGTTGCAAATAAGTAAACAAATAACAATTATAAAAGAAATAATTACTAAACACAAGTTGGCAGTTTAATGCGTATGTCTAACTGTACTTTTTCTATTATCATGAAACTGACAGAAAAGGAAACAAAGTCTATATTAATTCATTATATATTCTCATAAACTTCAGCTGTAGATTGTAAGAGCCATGCCGGTTGCTCTGACTCCACATAGAGAACGAAGAAATCCTCTACGAGCCCCATGGGTTTACAGAAGTCTATCAATCACTCTGTCAGTCTTTCGGATCATAATTCAAGTTGCCTTCCCGAATTTTGTTGGATATATCAGATCTACTCTGGCTCCATAGGTAATTTTTCTCCCTAATGGGTTTGGAATTTGTTCTTTATTATCTTTGAGCTAATGTGCTGCTCAAAGTTTTTGAAAATGGTAGTAAAAATGTTAGTCATTAGTTCTGTGTGTGTGTGTGTCTATATGTATATATAATTTGTATGTGTGTGTAGTGTGTATATGCATATATGTAAGTATATATAATTCACAAACAGTTATCTTACTATCATGGCACAGGGAATTGAAAGGTATAAATAGAACAGTTACTTAGTACTACTTATGTTCATTGTGAGTATCATGGTTTCTTGTGCTTAATATAATTGTTTTATATATGTATTTATCTATTTTAAGGGTCTTTACAAATAGGAAAAAATAAGTGTATAGGGTTTCATGTTGATGTAGAAATTTGGTAGCTGTCTAGGCATTTGATCAATGAAGACTAATAGACCAAAAAATTGAGCTGAGCATTTACCAAAATTCAGTCAGCAAAACAGATAAATATGTTGAAAAAGTAAAGTTAACTCTTGGATATATTTGCAAATGAAGTTTATTATTTCATTCAACAAACCTATATTATGCACATGTGTAAGGCCTCAGATTGGCATGGATATGCATACAAAGCAGACTCAGTCCTGTCCTTAAGAACACTAACAAAGGTAAAGAAATATGTTAAATGTAATAGTAGAGGCATATATAGGCACACAAGATATGAGGCCATAATGAGACTGCAAGATACAGGAAGCCTTTGAAAAATTGAAAAATGTGAGAATTAAACAGCATATTAAAGATTAAGAAGACTCCCAAAGTGCTGGGATTACAGGCGTAAACCCGTAGATCACCTGAGGTCAGGAGTTCAAGACCAGCTTGACCAAAATGCGGAAACCCTGTCTCTACTAAAAAAAATTAAGTAGGTGTGGTGGCAGGCACCTGTAATCCCAGCTACTCGGGAGGCTGAGGCAGGAGAATTGTTTGAACCTGGGAGGCAGAGGTTGCAGTGAGCCTAGATTGTGCCACTGCACTCCAGCCTGGGCAAGGGAGTGAGACCTGCTTCTCAAAAAAAAAAGATTAGTAAGCATTACAAATGGAAGAGTCATAAGTGAAAAAAAAAAAAAAAATTGGTTTGTGTGAGATCCATAAGCTTTTTAAATATTTCCCACTACAATTTCACTTTCATGGGGAGTAGGACTCCTCATCATTTTGGTTACTGATGCATCCCAAGTACCTAGAACTGTGCCTGATACATAGTAAATGTTGGTTGAATGAATGATTGAATTAATAATTAAATTACAAAGTGCAAGTCAGACAAGAGAAACATGAGTTTGGAATAGGATTAGATCACAGAGTATCTTGAAGTGTTCTTTAGTGACACTTTATCTACTTTGTCTCCTTTAGTCTCCTCTCAGCTCTAGGAAATCTAATGATAGCATAGTATGTCATAATCAACGCTTCAATTCACATTTCCCTCCAGACTTTGGCCTCATAATGTGAAATTTTCTTGATGCAGTTTCCCATCATAACTTTCTCTGTGTCCACTCACCATGGGATATATTTTTGCTGACAGGAACTGATTTAATTTTCCTCATATTCTTCATGGAAGAAAATCTTTCTAGATACCATTTTCAGTCAGCCATAGCTACCTGAAAACACCACTGCTTATGCCCATTAGAGTTAAAGCATTGGGTTCATATCTCAGTTCTGACATGGCCCAGGCTTACAAGTATGAAATAATTATCTCCAATATGCCTAAGTCATGGGTTTGAATAAAGCTTAAAGTAAATAATATATGAAAAAATATCTTGTAAATTTTAAGGCATAAGACAAATGTAAAGAATTATCAATTTATTAGCGTCTACATGGTCTTGAAACTAAGAAATTAAATAATATAATAATTTCACATATCATCATTGCTAATTTTGCAAATCATAGATAAGAAATTTTGGCAGTTTTAAAATCACATCATGTAGGCATGTCTCTTTTCCATTTATATTAAAACTGGCATTAAACTAAAACCACAGAGATATTAAAGATTATGATTTACTCTCAAATAACTCTTAATATGTTTGTTCCTTAATCTCAAATTTGGAAGGAATAGCATCCTTTGATCACTATATAAACATCTTTTCAATTAATCCTTATAATAACTAATGCTAGAAGGTAATAATCATCATCATTCATACTTTATGTAATGAAGCAATTGTGAAACTTGCACAAGGTCAAATGTACTATCCCTGGTTTCACAATCTTTGGGCTTTTTAGCATATACTGCCTCCACTCTCTCCTATGCTGCTTAGGTAATGAATCTGAGACAAAGTTATTGAAAAGGTATACTTGTCATTATAATATAAACAAAATAAGTATATGATAACTACTCTCTTTATTCTGTACCAAAATAGAAAAAAAATCGTTCTATGAGCAAGGTGGATAATTTTTTTTTTTTTTTTTTTTTTTTTGAGATGGAGTCTTCCTCTTGTTGCCCAGGTTGGAGTGCAGTGGTGTGATCTCAACTCACTGCAACCTCTGCCTCTCGGATTAAAGCAATTCTCCTGCCTCAGCCTCCCAAGTAGCTGGAATTACAGGCATGTGCCACCATGCCCAGCTAATTTTGTATTTTTCATAGAGACGGGGTTTCACCATGTTGGTCAGGCTGATCTTGAACTCCTGACCTCAAGTAGATCCACCCATCTTGGGCTCCCAAAGTGCTGGGATGACAGGCATGAGCCACCGTGTCCAGAGTGAGGTGGATAATTGTTATGTGGATTATGCTTAATTTGTTAATCTCATACTACTAATTTACATGTTTATTTTATGTGCATATATGTCATGTATTGCATTTATATGTGTGTACAGTTACATGTGTGTATACACAACTTATAAGTGTGAGCATAAATGTGTGTATCTCTGTGTATTATACATGTATCCATATGAGCACACGTATATGTACTTACACTTATATAATAAACCTACATCTCCTTACTTCACTCTACATATGGAAAGTTCTGTTTTTTTTTCTCATTTTAAAATAAAATGGCAAGTCATTTTATTATTTACATTAAGTTTACTTCTTCCTGATCTTATGTATGTTATTAAAATGAAAAATGGCCTTTTAAATCAGATACACAGCAAATTAGATGTAATAAACATATTAACATTAGTTAACATAATTTTTGTGGACACATCCTTCTGAAGAGAACAACTGTAGTGGTCTGGCACAATGAGTAAGGCACGACATTATGAAAAGGGCACTTGAGATCTACATATAAAGTGAGGTTTGTGATACTATCAGAAAGGAAGTCTAGTAGCTAAATTACCATGGCTTTCTGCAGAAATGAAGTCACAAACTCTCAAAATCATCATGTTGAGTGGTTAATAAACATGAGATTTCATGAATTTTCCTGTGTGTTTTAAGACAAATGCTATTATACTATATATACTATATATTGTTTACTATTTGTAGATATAATAACACCCAGTAAAAATGATTGCTTGTATTATTTTAAACTACATTTAATAATGATCTTATTTATTTCCTTTTCTTTAGAGATGATCAGTGTGCTTTTTTCCTATTTTTAAAGACAGCAAAGTGGAAAACTGGTGGATATTATAAGGACATCCTTAAAAGTACATTGTTACTATGACAATAAAATGAGAGCAAATGTCCAAACTCTTCTTGGTAAAATTCCATTTTCTGTTTGAAATATTTTAGTTCCCTGCATTAAGTGTAAGCAAATATTCTTCGTGTAACATTTTCAACTGAATTAAATATTTCCATTTAATTTACATGCATGAAACAAATACCTACTGTGTTCTTGGCAATTCAGGATAAAAAGATGGCTAAAATATCTCGTCTGGTCTCCACCACATTGTAGCCTATGGAAAAATTTAGGAACTGATAAACTCAACACAAAGTTGCAAGTAGCATGATAGAAATTGGCACAGGACACAAAGCACCTAATGCTTCTGTTCCTCCTCCCCCATGTCCTCTCCCTCCAACTTATTTATTTATTTTTTTTAGATATAGTGATATAGATACGTTAGGGAAAGGGCCATAGAGGAAATCCAGGATTTAAGGATCCTCCAGGAATTAGAAGTTAAAGCCACTGAGAAATATAGGTGACTTGAATTGTGTAAAATGAAGTCAATATTCCATGATTCCAAGGTTACATAATCTTTCTTATAGAAGTTATATAATAATAAAGATGTTATTTGATTATTTACTGCTGTACAATAATATTATCACAAATTTAGTAGCTTAAAACAACACACATTAATTATCTCTCAGTTTCTGTGGATCCGGAGTCCAGGCATGCTTTATTTATCTGGGCCCTCTGCCGTGCTGCAAATTGTCAGCCAGGGCTAGATTCTCATCTGGAGGTTCAACTGGGTAAAAATCTGCTTCCTCTCTTATGTGGTTGTTAGCAGCATTTAGTTCCATGTAGTTATAGGGCTGAGAGGTTCAGTGTTTTGCTAGCTGTTGTCTGGGGCAGACTTTACCTCCTAGAGGATACCAGTAGTTCTTTGCCATGTGAGATTCCCCTGTGCAGCCATTTTCTTTCTCACAGACAGCAAGGGAGAGAGAGAGGCCGACAGACAGGCACTATGGGCTTATGTGACATAATCACATGCACATAATCACACACATCCTATCACCTTTTATGTATTCATTTGGTTAGGAGCAAGTCATGGGTCCCACCCACATTCCAGAGGAAGGGCATAAACTCTAAGTGTTAGGCATCATAATCCCACCTTCAGAGTTGCTCTGCCACAGCTATTATCAATAGAAAAGATGTAAGTCCCACCACAACAGCTTGAAGCCATGATCCAAACTCATGAAAAATTAACATATTGTATTGGATTTAATAGTGCTAAACCTCCTATCATCAGGTACATCATCTTTATTAGGAAAATAATGAAAAAAAAAATGTGGAAGTATTTGTTAGAGCTCTCCAGAGACATAAGACTAATAGAAAATGTGCATGCACACACACACATATATGAGAGAGAGTTTTATTTTAAGAAATTTAAAAAATTGGCTCACATTGATTGTGAAGTCTGGCAAGTCTAAAATCTGCAGGCTGGGCCAGCAGCCTGGAGACCCAAGAAAGAACTGATGTTCCAGTTAAAGTCCAAAAGCAGTTTGCTGGCAGAATTCTCTCTTGCTCTTGCTCAGCGGAGGTCAATCATTTGTTCTATTAAAGCCTTCAACTGATTGGATTAGGTCTGTTTACATTATGGAAGGCAATCTGCTTTATGCAAAGTCCACTGACTAAAATGGAAATCTTACATTTAACATGAGTAACATCCAGAATAACATTTGAGCAAATATCTGAGCAGCATGGCTCAGCCAAATTGATACATAAAGTTTTCTGTCACATCTTTAAGATTTTTAGTAAACGTTACCTGTAATATATTTATACTTCAATGTGTTAAGCACTAATTTCTTTATAAATATTAATTCATAACACCCTCTGCTGTAAATATATTTATTACAAATTCTATTTCATAGATAAGGACATGAAAGCACCGAGAATTTAAGTAATTTGCCTGTCATTCCACCTGTGAATGGTGAAGACAGGCTATTTGGTTCCAAAGTCTTCCCCTTAACTAGTAATCGATGCTACCTATTGTTATGCACGGTGTTTGCAAAAATACATAAAACGAACTACAGTTTATTCTTGGCAAAGGAAACCTTTAGATCTTTAAAAGTACTAGTTGAATGATCATATATAATCACATATAATCCTAGTACAATTTTGGACATTCTTGTTTGATAAGTTTCTTTTGCCTTTAGAATAGTGTGAGCTTTAGTATAATAAATACAACATATTAAGCCATGTAATTAAATCACAAATTCCTCAATGATTATATCTCCTATACTGTACAGTAATTACCAGACTCATTAGCACACAGTTGATGATCAAGAAATATTTGTTAGTTTGAGAACCACTCAGATGCATACAAACACACACACATACATATATACTATATATCTCTTACGTCACTTCTCAAAGCTTTGGAGATTGCTAATCAAAATGTATGTATAAAGAAGGAAAACTCAATTTGTGTAATGGCAGATTAGGTATCATCAGGTACCTATCATCAGGTACATCATCTTTATTAGGAAAATAATGAAAAAAAATGTGGAAGTATTTGTTAGAGCTCTCCAGAGACATAAGACTAATAGAAAATGTGCATGCACACACACACATATATGAGAGAGAGTTTTATTTTAAGAAATTTAAAAAATTGGCTCACATTGATTGAAATTTTTTTTAAGAAAATTTTATTTTAAGAAATTTAAAAAATTGGCTCACATCAAGGTTCCCACTGAAGCCAACCTTCAAAAGTGGAAAATGAAGAAATGTATCTCTTTAAGATTTCAAAGAACTAACAAGAATGGTAAATAATAACTAAAGTTAAAATCCAAAAGAAGCTGAAAACTAGAAAAGGTGAGTCTGTCAGATGAGATCACTTCTACCCAGGGGCCATTTAAAGATCCAAAAGAGATGACTAGAAGACAGTAGAAAATTTTTGACACTTAAATCCAAAAGATGCAATTTAATGCTAACCAATGGTGATAACATAGTTATGTCTATAATAGTTAATATGCAACCCTCTACTTAGGACTGTGTCACCAAAGTTTGGCACACTGAGAGTAAAAGTAAGCTGGAAGTAAATTAACTCTTCCCTAAATTGATCCTGAGTGATTTGAGTCGTTAACAAACCTCAAGCCCTAAATTTAGGCAATCCTTTGTGTCTTATTTTTTTTAAATATCCAATAGACCAAGATTGTGTATATTCACGTGTACAATGTGAAGATTTGAAATACTTATACATTGTGCAATGATTACCATCATCTAATTAACTGACACATCCATCACAACCCATGCTATATATTACATCCACTGAACTCATTGATCTTATAATTTGAAGTTTGTACACTTTGACCAACATCACTCAATTCCTCTCAATCCCTAGTCCCTGCCCTTGGTAACTGTTGAATTTTAAGCTTCTGAGAGTTTGACTTTTTTATATTCCACATGTAAGTGAACTCATATGATATTTATCTTTCTGCATCTGGCTTATTTTACCAGCATAATGCCCTCCCTCCAGGTTTGTGTATCTTGTCACAAATGATAGGATTTCCTTCCTTTTGATGGTTTAATAATATTCCACTGGACATGTTATATATAACATATATCATATATATCATATATATCACATTCATTCATATAGACAGTTAAGTTGTTTCCATATCTTGGCTGTTATGAATAACACTGAACATGGGCATGCAGGTAATCTCTTTGAGATACTGATTTCATTTCCTTTAGATATATAACAGCAGGTGGGACTGCTGTATCCTATAGAATTTCTATTTTTAATGTTTTGAGTAACCTTCATACTGTGTTTTGTAATGGCTATACTAATTTACATTTCCAACAATGCAGAAGGGTTCCCTTTTATCCACACTATCACCAACACTTATCATCTCTTGTTTTTTTCATAATAACTATCCTAGAAGATGGATGATGTATCATTTTGGTTTTGATTTGCATTTTCTCTGATGATTATTTATTTTAAGTACATTTCTACTAACATTCTTATCATTATCACATAAGTGATCTCCAAGGAGTTCCAGACTTTCCCTATGGCTCTTTCCTTCTGAGCTCTTACCAGAATGACTCTTAACACTCTATTTATGGCAAACGAGGCTTTTCCTAGCCTGCTCTTCCAAATTACTTCAGCCTCTATTTATTACCCAGTTTCAAAGCTACTACCATTTTCTTTGGTTGTTTGTTACAGTAACAGTACCACTTCTCGGCACCAATTTTCAATCTTAGTCTGTTTTGTGCCAGTATAAAATAATACCAGAGACTGGGTAATTTGTGAAGAAAATAAGTGCATTTCTCACAGTTCTAGAGGCTGAAAAGTTCAATACAAACATGCTGGCATCTGGCAAGGGTCTTCTTATTGCACCATTCCATAGTGGAAGGCAGAAGGGTGAGAGAGGGCAAGAGTAGGGGAAGGAAATCAGGAATAAAACTCACATTTATAACCAATCTTCTCCTGTGATAACATTAATCTATTCATGAGGGCAAATCCCTCATGAGCTATACACTTTCTGTTATTCCCCACCTCTCAACATCGTTAAAACGTGCATTGGGAATTATGTTTCCAACATGCAAACTTTAGGAGACATATTGATACCGCAGCTCATGGTTTACAAATATTTTCTTCATTCCCTAAGTTGCTTTTTCATTTTGTCAACTGTTTCTTTTGATGTGTAGAAGCTTTTTAGTTTGATGCAGTCCTACCTGTGTTAGTCTGTGCTTTTGGTGTCATATCCCAAAAATTATTGCCAAGACCAATATCAGGGAACTTTTCCATATGTTTCTTCTTGAAGTTTTATGGTTTCAGATCTCACATTTAATTCATTAATCCATTTTGTGTTCATTTTTATGTATCATATATGACAAGGGTCCAGTTTCATTCTTTTGCATGTGAATATCCAATTTTTACAATGCCATTTATGAAAGAGCATTTCCTCTCCCCATTGTGTATTCTTGGTGTCCTTGTCAAAGATGAGCTAATTGATTATATATGTGTGGTTTATATTTTAACTCTCTATTCAATGGGCCTATATGCCTGTCTTTCTGCCAGTATTATACTGTTTTAGTTACCATAGCTTTGCAATATAGTTTGAAATCAGGTAGTGCAATACCTCCAGCTTTGTTCATTCTCAAGATTGCTTTTGTTATTTGGTATACTCTGTGATTCTATACAAATTTTAGAATTTTTTTTCTGTGAAAAATGCCACTGGTATTTGGATTAATTAATTAATTAATCTGTAGGCTGTTTTGGATAGTATGGATATTTTAAGACTATTAATATTTGCAGTCTATGCACATGGAATATCTTTTCATTTAGTTGTGTCTTCCCCAATTTTCTTCATCGATGTCTTATAATTTCCAAAGCAAAGTTCTTTGCCTTCCTTGTTTAAATTATTCCTAAATATTTTATTCTTTCTTTTTCATGCTACTATAAATGAAATTATTTTCTCAACTTCTATTTGATATAGCTTGTAGTTAGTGTCTAAAATGCAACTGATTTTGTGTGTTGATTTTGTATCCTGCAGCTTTACTGAATTCATTTATTAGTTCTAACAGTTTTTGGCAAAGTCTTTAGGATTTTCTATGTATAAGATCATTCCATTTGCAAACAGACAATGATAACTTCTTTCTTTCTGACTTCAGTGCTTTTTATTTATTTTTCTTGCCTAATTTCTCTGGTTAGAACTATGTTGAATAGAAGTATTAAGAGTGGGTACCCTTGTCTTTTTCCTGATCTAAGAAAAAAATGTTTCAAATTTTCACCATTGAGTATGATGTTAGGTGTGGCCTTGTCACATGTGGCCTTTATTTTGTTGAAGTACATTGTTTCTATATTTAATTTGTTAAAAATTTTCAACAGGAAAATGTATTGAGTTTTGCCAAAAGCCTTTCTGCATCTATTGAGATGATCACAGCCAGTACAGAGGTCAGTAGAGTTGTCACCCAGAGCACAAGTGAACATGACTGATGTCTTGGTGGATGGTTCTGGTAGCAAAATCAAGGACAAATGAGTCTTCAGGGAACAAGGATATTTTCTGGGTCTAGAGCCAGGACCATGCTCAGAAGTCTCAGGACCATGCTCAGAAGTCTACCACCTAGGCATGAGTCTGCCCCCTCAAAATGGCCCTCCTAGGTCTTGGGATCCACCAAGGAACTTTTGTCTATGGATGATTTTGAAATAATTGTTGCTCTAGGGAGAGTCAACCAGGAGACTTTCTATTCTGCCATATTGCTGATGTCACTTTCTAGATGATTCCATATTTCTAGTGGTCCAGTCTATGGAAACCTAAAATTTTCTCTAGAGGAAGAAAGTGTCATCCGACACCTGGAATTATTTCTACTGTGCTTCAAACTCCTTCATTAGTATGTAATACAGGTAACCAGAAACATTAAAATATGGCAGGATAAATGAGAAACAGTAGAAACAAGAAATAACTGAAACAGATATACTAGTGTTCCAGAGATTAGAACTACCAGACATAGAAACTCTAAAAACAACTATGCATTTCCTTTATGGAAAAAAGCTAAATGTAAAACTTTTAGCAAGAAACTAAAACTATTAAAATTGCAGTGTATATTTTTTTAAAATCAGTAAAACATTAGAGAAGCTAAGAAATAATCTTATTTAAGAATCTTATTTATGGTCAGGTTCAACAAAGGCTAGAATAAAGAAAAATATTTGAGAATAGTTGAAGAATAAAAAAAGTCAAAGAGAATTCAAGAACAGAAACACAGATTAAAATTTATGTAAAAACAAGCATAAATACATACAGATGCACACAAATAATTATAAGTAAAACTATAATTTACAAGGAAATCTGATTTTATTAATGCCATTATTTTACTAATTATTTTATTAATTAATAAGATAATAAAATTTATTTTTATTAGTTATTATTATTGCATTAATGCCAATACTTTGTGATATTATACAATAGTCCTGTAAAATGTTGTCATTGGAAAAACGAGGCAAAGTGTACCAAAAAAATTTTGTTGCATTATTTTGTACAACAGCTTTTGAAATTACAATATCTTAATTTTAAAATGTAAATAAAATTGAACTTAAAATTTTAATTTTAATTTAAAATGATAAATAAAATGAAAATTAATTTTAAATAACGTAATTAGAAAGAAAAAAAGACAAGGTACAAGACATAGAAGACACAGACAAAATGTAAGATATACATTTAGGAATCCAGAAAGAAAAGAGAGAGAAAGAATGGAAGAGAAGCAACATTTGAACCTAAAAAGGTTGAGAATTTTCAAAAGGCATTAAAATCCACAGACTTAATATTTTCCCAAAGACTTTAAACTCAATAAATAGCAACAGTCACAACAAGTTTATTCCAAGATGTATCAAAGTAGACCTGCAGAAATATAAACACAAAGAGAAAAATCTTAAAACATGGTTGCCTGGGATAGTGGGATAGGAGTAGATTACATTCAAAATAACACCAGTGAGACTGATAACTAATATCTTAATAAAAAACATGGAAGCCGGAAGATAGTTCAATGACTACCTCAAGGTACAAAAATAACTTGCAACTAAAATTTTATGTTCAATATGTTTTTCTTCAAGGAAAGTTTGAAAATATGTTTTGATCAAATAAAAGCAGACTGCCAGCAGTAGTCTTACATAAAAGAAAGTACAACAGGAAACTTTTAAGATAGAAGAAAAATAATCTGGTAGGACATACAAGAATACATACTGAAATATTCTACTTATATAGGTAAAAATGTAATTAAAAGCAATTAACTAATTACCATACAAATCAAAATATTGGTTAAACATCAGGATATTGGGTATATCCTTGAATGGAAGGAAGCAGCTGTCAATAAAAATGGTTATGCAGGGGGTTGTTAGTGGCCTTACAATGCTGCCATTTTTGTCTTCATAGGTGGTTATAAGGGTTTAATACTAATATTCAGACAGCTGTTTTGTATAATTTTTCTTAAGCATGTTATACTTCACAATAAAAAACTAAAACACAGAAAGTATAAGATGGTTAAAATAATAGGTCATGTATACTTAGAAAAATAAAAAGAAGGATAAGAAAATAATAATTCTTTTGGTTAAGAGTCATACACACAATAATACAGTTGCTGGAACTGGCTTTCAAATACAACTTTAAGCTTCCTAAGGACAAAGTTAAAAAGAGAAATACAATATTTAACACTATATATAATGTCTGTGAGATAAAGATTAACAATTTGGTAGAAGTAGTAAGGCTGTAAAATAAATATTTCTTATATATTCTCAATATATAGACAATGTATAGGATGAAGTATTTATACAATAGTTAATTAAATATAACGATTTCACCTTAATCTAGGTGGATAGCATAATGCAGTTGACATCTCATAAACACTTATACTGAGGTTTATGACATATTAGAAAAAAATGTCAAATAATACAATGAAATTAAGTAGTAATAAAGAAACCCACAGTGAAGTATGAGACTATAAAAGCAAATGAATACTAAATAGGAGACTATGAAATGAGATCCTCATGAGTTTATACTTTAGGGCATAATAAGGTGATTCTCAATTTGTGTGTGTGTGTGTGTGTGTGTGAGAGAGAGAGAGAGGAGTGAGAGACAGACACTGTACATGTGTGGAGGGTAGTGAGTGGGGAGAAACACGAAGGAGAACTAACAAGCATATTCCCAATTTAGGAACTTTTGAAAGCATAAAAATGTATGCTGAATGTACATGTACTATTTTTCCAAAAATAAAGACTGTAGGAAGTAACAAAATATTCTTATTTATTTATTTATTTATTTATTTTTTTCAGACAGAGTCTCACTCTGTTGCCCAGGCTGGAGTACAATGGCGCCATCTCTGCTCACTGCAACCTCCACGTCCCGGGTTCGAACGATTCTTCTACCTCAGCCTCCCAAGTAGCCAGGACTACAGGCGCACGCTACCACACCCAGCTAATTTTTGTATTTTTAGTAAAGATCGGGTTTTACCATGTTGTTCAGGATGGTCTCCATTTCTTGACCTCCTAATCCGCCCGCCTCCGCCTCCCAAAGTGTAGGGATTACGGGTGTGAGCCACTGCGCCCCGTGAAAAATATTCTTAGTTAGTAAGGCTATATACAATGTCGTATGAAATATTATTGTGGGATATAATCAAGCTGTAAGGAAATATCAAATTTTTTTAAATGAAATGTAATTATCATAGTGATCTTTTTAAAACCTTCATGAAACCATAGTAGTTCACTGCTTAAAACCCACAGTTATCAGTAAGAACTTGTAACATGGCTCAAAATCCCTTAAGATCTAGCCCTTTCCTACCCCTAAAGCCCCACTCTGTGCCGTTCTTTCCCTTTCTCCATATGCAATCCCTCTGACCTAATACGACCTCTCTGAATAGTTTTTCTTGCTGTACACCCCTTGTATATGCTTTTTTTTCTCTGCTGGAAACATCTTCCAAGCTTCAGGTGTCATTTTAAAATCCTTGTGAATCTGCAACCTCTTCTTAACCTCTACTACTACCATCACCACCACCACCACCACTCCCCCACCAGACCGGCTCAGGTGCAGTATACAATTTCACTTAACCTCATCTTCAATAAATTTATGTAATATTATAAATATTTTGGGATTTGTAAACTCTGTTAAGAAAAAAAAAAAAATTCTCTTTTGCTCATCCTAAAATCTTAGTGCCTATCACAGGACTCGACATGTAACAGGAGCAAAATAAATACTTGTTGTAGGAATAAGGTTTTGTTTTGTTTTGTTTTGTTTTGAGACAGGGTCTCACTCTGTCTCCCAGGCTGGAGTACAGTGGCGTGATCGCAGCTCACTGCAATCTGTGCCTCCTAGGTTCAAGCAATTCTCATGCCTCTGTCTCCCGAGTAGTTGAGATGAGAGGTGCACACCACCATGCCCAGCTCAATTTTTTGAATTTTTAGTAAAGACAGGGTTTCACCATGTTAACCAGGCTGGTCTTGAGCTCCTGATTTAAAATGATCCGTCCACTTTGGCCTCCCAAAGTGCTGGGATTACAAGGCATGAGCCACTGCACTTGGTTTAGGAATAAGTATTCTTAAGCTCTTATTGTATGATGAAATTGACAGATAATTGGAAAAAAAATGTCTGGAGACAACAAGAAGTAAAGAGAATTTTAGTGAGTACAAATGAATATAAACAATAAAGCCAGAAGAATTATGCAAACAAAGTATAAAGGAAAAGGAAAATAAATCTCACTAAATGGTTCAGGAAAAAATGTCACAGTGTAAACAGCATTTTAAGTAAATCAAAAGGAATGTGAAAGGCAGGTTTAAATAGTAAAAAATAGAAGCAAGGGATGTTACTGTGGTAGACAGAATAAAGGCCCCCTCCCAAAGATGTCTAGGTTCTAATCTCCAGAAGTTGTAAATTGGTTACCTTACTTGGCAAAAGGGACTTTGCATATGTGATTGAATTAAAGGTCTGGAGATTAGGAGATTAATATGGATATCATGGTGGACCCAATGCAATCACAAGGGACCTTATTAAGAGGGAGGCAAGAGAATCAAAGTCAGATAAAGGAGACGTAACAATGAAAGTGGAGGTTGGAGTGATGCACATGAAAGGTGGAAGAAGGGGCCACATGCCAAGAAATGCAGAAAGCCTCTAGAAGCTAGAAAAAGCAAGGAAATATATTCGTCTTCTGGAGCCTCCAGAAAGAATAGAGGGGAACTTTCTCAACTTGATAAAGAGTATCTATGAAAAAACAAAAAATCAAAACAATGACAACACAACAAAACCCTATAACTAACATCACACTTAACTGTGACAAACAGGGATTTTTCCCTAAGATCAGGAAAAAAAAAAGGTAAGGATATGCTTCTCACATCTCCTATTCAACATCATACTGGAAGTCCTAGCTAATGGAATAAGACAAGAAAAGGTAAAGACATATAGATGGAAGGAATGAAATAAAACTGTCTTCATTCAGAGGTGATATGATCGTCTATCATAGATAATACACAGAGTTTCAAAAAGATGAAATGGGAGAAAATTTAGGTAAACTTGAGTTTAGCAATGAGATTTTAGATACAACATCAAAAGCAGGATTCATGAAAGAAAATATTAATGAGCTAGACTGTACTAAAATTTAAAACTACTCTGAGAACAACACTGTTAAGGAAATAAAAAGATGAGTTACAGACTGGGAGAAAATATTTGCAAAACACATATCTGATAAAAGACTTGTACACAAAATGAGCAAGAACTTTTAAAACTCAACAAGAGAAGAATCCAATTAAAAAGTAGGCAAAAGATCTGAGCCATCACCTCAGTAGACAGTATACACAGATGGCAAATTAACGTATGAAAAGATGCTCAACATCATATGCCATTAGGAAATTCTGAATTAAAACAATGTCACACACTGCATACCTATTAGGGTGGCTAAAATCTAAATCCCTGAAAACAACAAATGTAGGTAAATACGTGGACAAGCAGGAACTCCCAATCATTGCTGGTGGGAATTCAAATGATACAACTGCTTTTGAAGAGTTTGGCAGTTTTTTCAAAACTAAATACGTATTTAGCCTATAATCAGCAATCATACTCCTATGTATTTGCTGAGTTGAACACTTGCATCCACACAAAACCCGCACACATTTTTTAATCAGCAATCATACTCCTATGTATTTGCTGAGTTGAACACTTGCATCCACACAAAACCTGCACACATTTTTTAATGTAAGTTTTATTCACAATTGCCAAAATTTGGATGCAACCAAGATGTTCTTCAGTAGGTAAATGAATAAATTATGGTAAATGGGATCTTATTTTATAATAAATGTAAATGAGCTATCAAGCAATGAAAAAACATGGATGAATCTTAAATACATATTTCTCAGTAAGAGAAATTAGTCTGAAAAGATTACATATGATACAATTCTAACTATATGACATATTGGAAAAGACAACACTACACAGACAGTAAAAACAGTAGTTGTCAGGGGTTAGGAAAGGAAGAAAGGAAGTGATAAATAGGCAGAGCACAGGACATTTTTAGAGCAGTGTAACCTTTCTGTGCTATGCTGTAATAAAGGATGCATGACATTAAGCATTTGTCAAAAACTATTGAACTGTAAAACACAAAAGTGAGTCCTAATAGAAACTACTAACTTTAGTTAATTGTAAGATATCAATATTAGTTCATCAATTGTAACAAATGTTTCACATCAATGCAAGATATTAATAACAAAAACAGTTGAGGACGGAGGGAATGGGGTCTGGGGCAGAGTAAATGTGAACTTTCTGGACTTGCTTTAATTTCTCTGTAACCCCAAAAAAGCTCTGAGAAAGAAACTTTATAAATTTTGAAAAAAAGCATTTGACTAAAGATTGCTTAAAAGAAACAAATTTGCTGCCTAATGTCCTGTTGTCACTAGGCAAAAAAATAGATTTTTTAAAAAATGGCTCATGTTCTACTTTTTATTTTGTTTATGTTTCTATTCTAGTCTATTTCTCCAACTCAAAATGTTCTCCAAAATAAGTATCTTGGAACAGTTGTCAACTTATTAATAGAGGTAGCATTTCTGACATCAAGTGAGAATCAGTTCCGTATTTCAAAGTGGAACAAAATAAGACTTGAATTCCTTAAGGATTCCATTAATGGCTTTGATATGGTTTGGCTGTGTCCACACCCAAATCTCAATTTCAGTTGTATCTCCCAGAATTCCCACATGTCGTGAGAGGGAACCAGGGGGAGGTAATTGAATCATGGGGGCTGCTTTTTTCTGTGCTATTCTCATGATAGTGAATAAGTCTCACAAGAGTGTATGGGTTTATCAGGGGTTTCCGCTTTTGCTTCTTCCTCATTCCTCATTTTTCTCATGCCACCACCATGTAAGAAGTGCCTTTCATTTCCCGCCATGATTCTGAGATCTCTCCAGCCATGAGGAACTATAAGTACAATTAAACCTTTTTTTGTTCCCAGTTTCGAGTATGCCTTTATCAAAAGCATGAAAAAGAATTAATACAGTAAATTGGTACTGTAGAGTGGGGCATTGCTGAAAAGATACCTGAAAATGTGGAAGCGACTTTGGAACTGGGTAACAGGCAGAGGTTGGAACAGTTTGGTGGGCTCAGAAGAAGACAGGAAAATGTGGCAAAGTTTGGAACCTTCTAGAGACTTGTTGAATGGCTTTGACAAAAATGCTGATAGTGATATGAACAATAAGGTGCAGGCTGAGGTGGTCTCAGATGGAGATGAGGAACTTGTTGGGAACTGGAACAAAGGTGACTCTTGTTATGTTTCAGCAGAGAGATTGGCAGCATTTTGCTCCTGCCCTGGAGATTTGTGGAACTTTGAACTTGAGAGAGATGATATCTGGCAGAGGAAATTTCTAAGCAGCAAAGCATTCAAAAGGTGACTTGGGCACCCTTAAAAGCATTTAGTTTTACAATGGAAACAGCATAAAAGTTCAGAAAATGTGCATCCTGACAATGCAATAGAGAAGAAAAATCAATTTTAAGGGGAAATTCAAGCTAGCTGCAAAAATTTGCATAAGTAGTAAGGAGTATAATTACTTTTTTATTCTTTTTTGGAAACAGAGTCTCACTCTGTTGCCCAGGCTATAGCTCAGTGGCATGATCTTCACTCACCACAACCTCCCAGGTTCAAGTGATTTCCCTGCCTCAGCCTCCTGAGAAGCTGCAGACACTCAATGCCAGACTGTGAAATCAGCTAGGAGGGAGACTGTCCCTGCAAAGCCCCGGGTCACAGCTGCTCAAGACCATGCGAATCCACCATTTGCATCAGCATGACCTGAATGTGAGACCTAGAGTCAAAGGAGATCATTTTGGAGCTTTAAAATTTGACTGCCCTGCTGGATTTCAGGCTTCCATGGGCCCTGTAACACATTTGTTTTGGCCAATTTCTCCCATTTGCAATAGCTGTATTTACCCAATACCTGTACACACATTGTACCTAGGAAGTAACTAGCTTGCTTTTGATTTTACAGGCTTATATGTGGAAGGGACTTGACTTTTCTCAGATGAGACTTTGGACTGTAGATTTTTGGGTTAATGCTGAAACAAGTTAAGACTTTGTGGGACTGTTGGAAAGGCATGATTGGTCTTGAAATGTGAGGACATGAGATCTAGAGAGGGGGCAGGGGTGGAATGTTATGGTTTGGCTGTGTCACCACCCAAATTTCAACTTGAATTGTGTCTCCCAGAATTTCCACATGTTGTGAGAGGGTCCCTGGGGGAGATCGTTGAATCATGGGGGCCAGTCTTTCCCGTGCTATTCTTGTGATAGTGAGTAAGTCTCACAAGATCTGATGGATTTATCAGGAGCTTCCACTTTTGCTTCTTCCTCATTTCTTCTTGCCATGTGGCAAGAAATGCAGTTTTCACATCCTAATGATTTCATCTCCCTTGTCCCAACCAATCAAAGACCCCAATTTTCCAGGCCCTCACCCTCCATAATCCCCTTAAAAACCCTAGGGCTTGAGGATTCTGTTCACTCAGTGGCCTCGTTATTATTAAACTCTCTCTCTTCTGCAAACTCTATTGTCTCAGTATATTGGTCTATTGTTGTATAGCAGGTACAGGAACCTAGAAATCATATTGCAACATTATGGGAAAGGATGTCTGTGGGATAGGAATTCATTAAAGATCTATCCCGTGAGTTTCTGGATCCTTATGCCTTATCTTAGTTTACTAAACTATAGTTTATAATGCAATAGTATATCATGAAATTATTTTAGTGAGCCTAGTTTTATGTTACCTTTGCTGGAAAAAGAATATAATTCAATGGCATGAAACGAAATAGAACAGATCAGAGTTTAACACACACGCATGAGCATGTATGTGTGTGTATGTAAATTAATACTAGGTCATGCTGCAAAAGGCATTACTATTTTGGGTCTAACAAAACATTTTGAAAGCCAGTTAACCTACATATTACATATTTTAAATTTTACAGCTTCTTTCTTTCTTTATTCAGAATCCAGAAATAAGATTGAGAAAAAGAGATAGGCAGAGACACCAATGCATGCGACAGTACCAATACAGTAAGCAATTTTCTTAAAACGAATACATTAGTTAATATATGTTGCATTTTTAGATATTTAATTGTTCATAGATAAAAGGTGATTCTAATGATATGCTGAATAACAGTAGATAATCAATGACCACTTATCAATAATTTATTGAGGAATGAACCAGCTGTGACCCACAGGCTAAATTCACTTACAATCTGTTTTTGAAAATAAAGTAGAATGCCCTTTCTCATCACTTCTATTCAACATAGTATTGGAAGTCCTAGCCACAGCAATCAGGCAAGAGAAAAAAAGAAAGTGCATCCAAATAGGAGGAGAGAAAGTCAAACTATCTTTGTCTGCAAATGACATAATTTTCTATCTAGAAAACCCCAGTTTCATCCCAAAAGCTCCTCCAGCTGATAAACAACTTCAGCAAAGTGGCAGGATACAAAATCATTGTACAAAAATTACTGGCATTCTTATACACCAACAACAGCCAAACTGAGAGTCAAATCAGAAAGGCAATCCCATTCACAATTTCTACAAAAAGAATAAAATTTCAAGGAATACAGCTAGCCAGGGACGTAAAAGATCTCTACAAAGAGAACTACAAAACACTGCTCCAATAAGAGAAGACAGAAACAAATGGAAATACATCCCCTACTCATAAATAGGAAGGATCAATATCATAAAAATGGCTACGCTGCCCAAAGAAATTTACAGACTTAAAGCTATTCCTATGAAACTACTAATTACATTCTTCACAGAACTAGAAAAAACTATCTAAAATTTGTATAGAACCAAAAAGATACTGAATGACCACAGCAATCATAAGCAAAAAGAATAAACTGGAGGCATCACATTATCTGACTTCAAACTATACTACAAGACTACAGAAACCAAAACAGCATAGTACTGGTACAAAAGTAGGCACAAAGACAAATGGACAGAATAGAGAACCCAGAAATAAGGCCAAACATCTATGACCATCTGATCTTGAACAATGCTGACAAAAACAAACAATAGAGAAAAGACTCCCTGTTCAACAAATGGTGCTGGGATAACTCACCAGCCATATGCAGAAGATTGAAGTTAGACTCCTTCCTTACAACATACACAAAAATCAACTCAAGATAGATTAAAGATTTAAATGCAAAACCCAAAACTATAAAATCCCTGGAAGACAACCTAGGCAATACCATCCTGGACATAGGACTGGGCAAAGATTTCATGACAAAAACATCACAAACAATGGCAACAAAAGCAAAAATTGAAAATGAGATCTAATTAAACTTAAGAGCTTCTGCACTGCAAAAGAAACTATCAACAGAGTAAACAGACATCTTCCAGAAGGAGAGAAAATATTTGCAAACTATGCATTCAGCAAAGATCTAATATCCAACATCCATAAGGAACTTAATTTCACAAGAGAAAACAACTACATTAAAAGTGGGCAAATGACAGGAACAGACACTTTTCATAAAAAGACATACTTTCAGCCAACAAGCATATAAAAAAAGCTCAATACCACTGATCATTAGAGAACTGTAAATCAAAACCATTATTAGGTACTATCTCACATCAGCCACAATGGCTATTACTAAAAAGTCAGAAAATAACAGATGCTGGTGAGGTTGTGAAGAAAAAGAAATACTTAGTGTACTGTTGGTGGGAGTGTAAATTAGTTCAACTATTGTGGAAAGCAGTATGGCAATTCCTCAAAGAACTAAAAGCAGAACTACCGATCAACTCAACAATCCCATTACTGGGTATATTCCCAGAGGAAGATAAATCATTCTGCCATAAAGACACATGCTCATTGCAGCACTATTATTCACAACAGTCAAGATATGGAATCAACCTAAATGCACATCAATGACAGACTGGATAAGTAAAATGTGATGTGTGTATATATATAGACACACACACACACACACACACACACACACACACCCCACAGAATATTATGCTGCCATGAAAAATAATGAGATCATGTCTTTAGTGGGAACAGAGATGGAGCTGGAGGCTATTATCCTTAGCAAACTAAAACAAGAACAGAAAATCAAATACAGCATGCTCTCACTTACAAGTGGGAGTTAAATCATAAGAATTTATGAACACAAAGAAGGAAATAACAGACACTAGGATCTACTTGAAGGGGGAGAGTGGGAGAAGGGAGAAGAGCAGAGAGGATAAGTATTGGGTACTGGGCTTAATAGCTGGATGATGACATATCATGTACCACCAACCCCCATGGCACATGTTTACCTATGTAACAAACCTGCACATGAACCCCCAAACCTAAAATAAAAGTTAAAAAAAAAAAGGAAAGAAAAATAAATCTTCTTCTAACACCAACACCTTTTATTTACATATTATCTTTGGCTACTTATAGCCTATAAAGGCAGTGATGAGTAGTTGCATCTGACTGCCTGACCAAACAAACCTAAAATATTTACTTACATGAAACTTACAGGAAAAAAAAAAAAAAAATTCAATACCTGGTTAAAACAAATACTATAATTCACTGGCTATTAGATTTTGGCAGTTGGGCAAGTTTGGAAAAATGGAATATATTTTATTTTATTGTAAGAAAATGAGATATATTAATACAAGAGAAAAAAATGACTTGATCTTTAAGCAAATCAACACTTTCAAACAATTTGTTAAAATAACGGTATGGTATGGTATAATTTGTTAAATGCTTACCTTTTGCTTCACTAGTGTCTCCTCTAGCAAAACTTCTTTTTCTTTTCTTTTCTTTTTTTTTTTAGACAGAGCTTCACTCTTGTTGCCCAGGCTGGAGTGAAATGGTGCAATCTTTGCTCACTACAACCTCAGCCTACCAGGTTCAAACGATTCTCCTGCCCCAGCCTCCTGAGTAGGTGGTATTACATATGCCCACCATGCCCGGGTAATTTTTTGTATTTTTAGTAGAGACAGGCTTTCACCATGTTGGCCAGGCTGGTCTCAAACTCCTGTTCTCAGGTGATCCACCCCCTGGGCCTCCCAAAGTGCTGGGATCACAGGCGTATTATATTTCTGCTTTTGCATGCAAGAAAAGTATGGTTTACGGAGATTCAAAACTTAGCAAAATTAGCTTAGTATATAATTTACCTAGAAAGCAATGCAGGTGATACAAGATTTCAAGCCTGCTGAATTCCAAAGCTATATTCTTAACAACTATAATGAGTTGTTATACTTTTGGTCCTGAACCAAGAAGTGTCTCATCAATACACAAAATCCCAAGTAAAAAAATAAAATTCAAATTAGATGCCCCACTGGGAATGAGTCCATCGTAACTTCCTTATTAAACAAACAAACAAACAAACAAAAAACACATATTTAATTGTTTGCATTGCAAGCATTCTCCTTGATAGGAAGGAAAACTGACTGAGACTAAAGCTCATATAAGATTAATTAAGTGGTGTTATACAATCAGTTACTTGCTGTCAGGGACAATAGAGAAAGAATATGCAATCATGGTAATCATTAACAAAGGAATTGTGCTTTGCCATCCACCAGTTGTGCATCCTTAGCCAAAACGATTAAACTGTCTGAGCTTTAAAGCTTTCATCACCAAAATGAGACTAAGAAATTTGCCCTTGCAGAGATGCTGTGAGAATTTAATAAAACTGTAATGCAAAACGCATAGAAACTAGTAGATAGTAAATAATAAATGATTATGAAACACGTTGGTTATATTGGAAGTATAAATTCCTTGCAACAATGTTTATTATAAATTGTATACATTCTCTAGTGGTATTGCAAAACAATAAGTTTTCATTTCTCTGAAATAATACAGGTCTGCTTTTCCTATCCGAGCAGATAGATTTTATGAAAGTAGGCATCAATAATCACTTGAACTCTTGTCACTTCCTACATCTAAGTAGTAGTATTATTAGTTTACTGGACATACATAAGGGCTTAAAGCTAACCTTAGACTCCATGCAGGTTATGCATGTCTAACCTTGGCTCCCACCATTCCAGTTTGTTTGTGCAAATATTGTGTACTTAAAATTCTCAAGGGTTCTTGTCACTAATCTCACCTATTTCCAGAAGCCCAGTTCTGTGAACTCTTTCCAATAATCTACCACTATTTCTTAGAAAATAAAATAGCTTGTAGAAAATAGAGTTTTAGGGTAAAACTTCACCTTTTAAAATCTTTACCTTTTAAGGTAAAGATGATGTCTTAGTTATCACAAGGTCTTGAATCTAGTAGAAATTTTCTGCTAATAAATCTGTGCCACATACATATGCATACATATTCTGCACATGTATTATTAAAAAAATTCTGTCTCTGTAGTTATTCTTTCAAACCTATTTTAAGTCCAAGAAAAATGTCATTTTCCAAATGACTCTAACAGGCAACAAATGCTATTCTATAATTAAAAGGCAAGCAACCCAGTGCTTTATCATTGTCAAGATTCTTCTTCACTAACATATCCTAAGCATTTACTATGTACTACTGTGTCCAGAATTGGTTCCTTCTGGTGGGTTCTTGGTCTCGCTGACTTCAAGAATGAATCCATGGACCCTCGCAGTGAGTGTTACAGTTCTTAAAGATGGTGTGTCGGGAGTTTGTTCCTTCAGATATTCAGATGTGTCTGGAGTTTCTTCCTTCAAGTGGGTTCGTGGTCTCGCCAACTTCAGCAGCGAAGTGGCAGATCTTCACAGTGAGTGTTACAGTTCTTAAAGGTGGCACGTAGGGAGTTGTTTGTTCCTCCCGGTGGGTTCATGGTCTCGCTGGCTTCAGGAATGAAGCCACAGACCCTCGTGGTTGAGTGTTACAGCTCATAAAGGTGGTGTGGATCCAAACAGTCAGCAGCAGTAAGATTTACCGTGAAGAGCAAAACAACAAAACTTGCAAGGTGTGCAAGGTGACCGGAATGGCTTGCCGCTGCTGGCTGGAGAGGGATGGTAGGGTGGCCAGTTTTAACTACTCACCTGGCCCCGCCCACATCCTGCTGATTGGTCCATTTTACAGAGTGCTGATTGGTCCATTTTTACAGAGAGCTGATTGGTGCATTTTCAAACCTTTAGCTAGACACAGAGTGCTGATTGGTGTGTTTGCAATCCTTTAGCTAGACAGAAAAGTTCTCCAAGTCCCCTCCAGACCTAGAAGTCCAGCTGGCTTCACCTCTCATTACAATGCATTATATGGAAACAGCCAAATACCTAGGCAGATAGAAAGAGGTCCCCAGAGAATCTCCAACCTGCCCTACAAGTATTTACATCAGATGCTTTTGCACAGACTGCCCAGAGCTTGTCTGGGCATGCCCATAGCCGACTGGAGTCCAGCCTGGGCACTAGGGGAAGTGGGTGGAGCCATGGGGAATTCCTGCCTTATGGAGGGGAGGCACCTACTGTCTTAAGCTTTTGTGGTGACCTGGGAATCAATCTGTGAGATGGAGGGCCTGTTAGCAGGACTCCATTTTGCTTTGCTGAGTTTTATTTTCCTTTTTTTTCCCCCTTTTTCACCCTGTAAAATCCTGCTCTACTCACCATGCAATGTGTCCCCATGTCTAAATTTTCCTGGTTCTGTGACAAGATCCTAGTTTTAACTGAACTAAGGAGCAAAAGTCTGCAACAATATTATTTAATATTCATTAAAATTCCATGAAGTGCTGTTTAACGTATATGAAAACTAAGGCTTACCATTCGTAAGGTACCCCAAGTTTTATAAGTAGTAAGAAGAGTAAAAAGAGATTAACAGATAGCCTTTTAGCCTTTTCTAACACTAAAGCATCTGCTTTTATATATTAGGAAATTATATTTGCATTTCAGTTGTGGTCATTTGGGATAGTATGTTCTTCACTTGCCAATAACTATTATTAAATTCAATGTGTGAAAGATTAGCGAACTTAAAAAGGCCTATTACACTGACAGAGGGACGAAATTACCAAGGTATTTACGGCTACTTTCTCTTCGTCAGATAGCAAAACAAAATATGGTTTTAGGAGGTCTTTATAACAACTTCTTTTGTACATTGACAAATATATGGTATAAAAAGGTCTGTAATATGAAACGAGACTAGTTAACAGCAAGCCAAAAAATTTTACAAATCGTAAATCGAATGAAGATCTGCTTATTTTGCTTCTATAAGGCAAAATACTTTCACATTTAGTTCTCTGTTGACCTGGAACCCAGGTATAATTGAGTGTGAATCTTGTCTTATGTGAAGCTCACCTCTAGCTTTATGTCATCATCCTTAATTTCATGAACCTAATATATGCCTGTTCCCCATTTCCATTTACCTTAAGCTTCAAAACAAAAGCAAATCTTATACTAATGGGTGTTTAAGTGCTGTCTTTCCACAGCGTATTTGCATTTTAAGCTTAGTAATTCCAATTTACAACACAAAACTTTTAACTTCTTTTCTTCTGGTACAGGATTTTTTGACATTGCAAGGTAATAGGACATGTAACTTATACAGTTAGCTGTTTCAGGAGACTAGTGCTATGGCCGTAAAAAAGCACTGGTGGTTTACTGGGAAGTTTAAGGGAGGAATAACCCAGATAAATTGTCTGGAGTCTTAGTCTTAGGAGCTGTGAACAGTGATAGAACCCTGTTCCTTCCTCCTGGATCCAGAGTCTAAATCGCACAGCCTAGGCATTTGTTCCTCCAACCTTCTTCGCTCTTTCTCTTAACACAGCCATGTATCTTTAAGTATGAAGAACTCCAAATCTATAGATTTGTAAACCATAAATAAAATTCAAATCCAACCCACCAGGCAATCATTTGAATGGACCACCTCCTCCGCCAGGGCACACTAAAATTTAACCTGAAAGACTGGTTCAAGCCATGAAGTGAAGTGAAGGTTGTACATGCCTCATTTTATCCCTCCAGCATTAACATCGACACTGTCCCTAGTCTGATGAGAAATATTTATAATCTATTATCTCTAAAGCCTGCTACTTGGAGGCTTCATCTGCATGATAACGTCTAGATCCCCACAACCCCTTATTGTAACCCAGACATTTCTTTCTATAGATAATAACTATTTGAACTAAGTGACAATTGCAATATGTTTAAATCTACCTATGACTTGGCTGCCCCGCCCCTGCACCACTGCTTAGAGTTGTTCTGCCTTTTCGGATTGAGCCAATGTAAATCTTACATGTATTGATTGATATATTATGTCTCCCTAAATAGTGTAAAAGCAAGCCGTAGCCCCTGACCTCCTTGGGCATAGGTCGTCAGGACCTCCTGACGCTGTGCCAATGGCGCACCCTTAACCTTGGCAAAATAAACTTCCCAAATTGATTGTGACTTATCTCAAATATGTTTTGGTTTACAGATTACAGATTTTCTATTCACCCAAAAGTGTTTTCAAAATATTGTGACATTTTTATGATAGCCTATGGTTGATTTTTGTGTTGTCTATTTAAAATTGGCTATGATCATTATAGTGAGTAAATATGCGAGTAGCATACCCTGTCCCTACTAATGCTGCTGTCATTGCCTTCTAATCTGCTAAGTAATGCTGCTTTTGAGAATAATCATTTCAAAAATCAAGGCATAACTTATTTGCTGAGTGTGTATAAACATATGGCAAAAGTAAAATTTCTATTTTTTGCTGAAGTGTCACTTGTTGCTTCATATTTGTAGCTGAATTAAAGATCAAATTATTACTTTTTATAAATCATAACTGAAAAGTTTTTTTTTTGTTTTGTTTTTTTTTTATTATTATTATACTTTAAGTTCTAGGGTTCATGTGCATAACGTGCAGGTTTGTTACATATGTATACTTATGCCATGTTGGTGTGCTGCACCCATCAACTCGTCAGCACCCATCAATTCATCATTTATATCATGTATAACTCCCCAATGCAATCCCTCCCTCCTCCCC